>NW_011889330.1:119156-119643 GCF_000151845.1 Pteropus vampyrus | reverse complement strand
ATTTTACACTAACAATAATTCTAACACTATCTTCTTACCATAACCCTAACCCTAAACTACAGCTAAAAATAACCCGAACCTACACTAACCCGAACGTACACTAACCAGAACCCTAACCATAACCATAAACTTACACCTAAACTAAACCTAACCCGAACTCGAACGATAACCCTAACACTAACCTAACCCTAACACAAACCGTAAATCCTAACCCTTGGCGAACACTAAACACAAACCGATCCCTAACGTCTTATTATAACAACAACCCTAAACCTAACCATAACGCTAAGTTAAACCCTAACACTAAGCGTAAGACTAAACCTAACTCTGATTGGAATCCTTAAACTAAAGCCAATCTAAACTCTAATATTAATTCTAAACCTAACACTAATCCTACCTTAAATTTTGAACTAAAAACGCTAACCCTAACCTCTTATCCTAGATCTAACCTAAATCTCACTTTAAATCTAAAACTGACCCTAACATT
>NW_011889330.1:109335-117906 GCF_000151845.1 Pteropus vampyrus | reverse complement strand
ATCTAAACTCTAATATTAATTCTAAACCTAACACTAATCCTACCTTAAATTTTGAACTAAAAACGCTAACCCTAACCTCTTATCCTAGATCTAACCTAAATCTCACTTTAAATCTAAAACTGACCCTAACATTTACCTGAACCCTAATCCTAACCCTAAAACTAAAGCTAATGCTAACCATAATTTCAAACCTAACACTAACACTAACATTAACCCTGATCCTAACTCTAACACAAAAGTTGATCCTAATCCTAACATTAATTCTAACCCTAACCCTAACATAAACGTAACCCTAATCTTAACCCTAACCATAAACAAATCGCTAAACTAAATCTTACCTAAACCCTAAAGGAAAGCCTAACCCTAACCTAAACCTAATCTTAACCCTCACCCTAATCCTAAACCCTGCCCACAACCCTAACCTAAACAATAACCCTAACCCTGATCCTAACCCTAAAACTAAAGCTAATCCTAATCCTAATTCTAATCCTAATAATAAATTTTACACTAACAATAACTCTAACCCTAACTCCTTACACTAACCCTAACTCTAAACCTAAAGCTTACCCTAACACTAACATTAACCCTATCTATAATCCTACCCCTAAGCTAAACCTAACCCTAACACTAACCATAAACCGAACCCTAAACTAAATGTAAAAAGAACCCTAACGGTAACCCTAACCCCAACTGAACTCTAACCCTAACCCTCAACCAACACTGATCCTAACTCTAACCACTTACCTTAGCTCTAACTCTAAAACTAATCCTAAACTTAACTTTAACTCTAAAATTAAATCTAATCCTAACCCTAAACACAAGCTAATCTTAAACCAATTTTGACCCAAACCCAAATATTACACTAAGAATAAGCCTTACCCTAATCCTAATTTTAACTCTAACCCTAACCCTAACACTAACCTTAAAACTAAAACTAAACTTAACTCCTTATTCTAAAACTAATCCTAACACTAAATCTAAACCCTAACCCTAAATATAACCATAATCTTAACCCTGACCCTAACCTCAAACTAAAGCTAATCCTAACCCTAATTCTAACCTGAACTCTAAATTTTACATCAACAATAATAATAAACCTAACCCATTACCATATCCCTATCCATAACTATTGCTAAACAGAACCCTAACACTAAACCTATCCCTAAGCATAACTCTAACCTAAACCTAAATTGTAACCTAACGGTAACCCTAGCACTAAACCTAACCATCACCCTAACTCCTTATTCTAATCCTACCCCCAACCCTAAACCTAAACTAACTCTAGCCTTAAACCCTAACCCTAACCCTAAACTTAACTTGACCCTAAACCTAACCCTAATGCTAATACTAATCCTAGCTCTAAAAATGTACCCTAACTCTTACCTTAACCATAAACCTAAGCCTAACCATAACTCTAATTCTAACCCTAACAGTGATACTAACTCTAAACTCTTAGCTAACCCTATCCAAACCCAAATCCTAAACTAATCCTAACCGTAAACCTAACTCTAACAATAATCCTAACTCTATCCTCTTACTCTAACCCTAATCTTAAAGATAACTGTAACCTTAACTCTAACCTAACCTTAACTTAACCTTAACCCTAACCCTAACTCTAACAGAATCCTTAATAGTAACCCTAACACTAACCCTAAACCAGATCCTATCGTTAAAACTAAAACTAATTCTAATCTGAATTCTAACTCTCTCTAAATCTAACACCAACTTTAAATTTTAAACTAGCAATAACGCTAACCTAACCCTTTCTCCTAAAACTAACCCTATATATAACTTCAAGTCTGAAACTACCCTAACTCTAACCCTTATCCTAACATTAACCCGATCCCTGATTGTAACTCTAACACTAAAGCTAATGCTAACTATAATTTAAACCTAACACAAACACTAACCAAAAACCTGATCCTAAACCTAACACTAAAGCTTATCCAAACCCTAATACAAACCCTAAACTAAAACTATACAAATCCTAACACTAACCATAAACATATCCCTAAAATAAACCTTAACATAACCCTAACGGTAACCCTAACCCTACCAAATTTTAACCCTAACCCTAACCATAATCCTAACCCTCACTCTAATCCTAAATCCTAACCATAACCCTAAGCCTATCACTAATCCGAACACTGATCCTAACCCTAAAACTAAAGCTAATCCTAACCCTAATTCTAAACCTAATCATAAATTTTACACTAAAATTAACTCTAACATAACTCCTTACACTAACCCAAAATTCTAAATCTAAAGATTACCTTAACAATAACATTAACTCTAACTCTAACCCTACTGCGAACCTAAATCTAACCCTAATGCTTATCATAAACCTAACCCTAATCTAAACATAAAAGGTACCCTAACGGTACCCCAAACCACAACGAAACCCTAACCCTAACAATAAGCCTAACAGTAATCCGAACACTAAACACTTACCCTAACCCTACCACTAAACATAAATCTAACCCTAAACCTATCCCTAATCCTAACCCTACCCTAACACCAACCGTACCCATAAGCCTATCACTAAATTGAACACTAACCATAAACATATCCCTAAAATAAACCTTAACATAACCCTAACGGTAACCCTAACCCTACCAAATTTTAACCCTAACCCTAACCATAATCCTAACCCTCACTCTAATCCTAAATCCTAACCATAACCCTAAGCCTATCACTAATCCGAACACTGATCCTAACCCTAAAACTAAAGCTAATCCTAACCCTAATTCTAAACCTAATCATAAATTTTACACTAAAATTAACTCTAACATAACTCCTTACACTAACCCAAAATTCTAAATCTAAAGATTACCTTAACAATAACATTAACTCTAACTCTAACCCTACTGCGAACCTAAATCTAACCCTAATGCTTATCATAAACCTAACCCTAATCTAAACATAAAAGGTACCCTAACGGTACCCCAAACCACAACGAAACCCTAACCCTAACAATAAGCCTAACAGTAATCCGAACACTAAACACTTACCCTAACCCTACCACTAAACATAAATCTAACCCTAAACCTATCCCTAATCCTAACCCTACCCTAACACCAACCGTACCCATAAGCCTATCACTAAATTGAACACTAACAATAACCCTAACCCTAACCCTAATTTTAACTCTAACCTTAAACCTAACTTTAAACTTATCCATAACGCTAACACTGACACTGACACTAACCTTAACACCTTAATCTAACCCTAGCCCTAACCCTAACCGTAACCCTAACCCTAATCTTAACTCTCACCCTAATCCTGATCCTAACCCGAAAACTAAGGCTAATACTAACACTAATTCTAACCCTAATCCTAAATATTACACTGAGAATAACCATATCCCTAACACCTTAACCTAAATCTAACGTTAATGTAAAGCTAACCCTAACCCTAACGCTAAACTTAACCTTAACCCTGAATTAAACCTAACACTAACACTAACACTAATCCTAACCTCTTATACTAACCCTAAGCCTAACTCTAAACCTAACCCTAAATTTAATCCCTAACCACAACCATAAGCCACACTCTAACCCTGATCCGAACGCTATACTAAAGGTAATACTAAGCCTAATTTTAACCCTAACCCTAACCCTAACCCTAACTCTATCCCTAACCCTAACCTAAACCTAACTATAACCCTAACCCCAATCATAAACCTAAACCTAAACTAAACCTGACCCGGACCTGAACGGTAACCCTAACCCTAATCTAACGCTAACCATAATACTAACCCTAACCTTAACATCTTATCTTAACCCTAACCCTAACCTTAAACCTAATCCCTAACCCTAACCCAACCCTGACTCTAACCCTAAAACTAAACTTAATGCTAACCTTAATTGTAACCCTAACACTAATACTAAGCCTAAACCTAAATTTAATTCTAAAAATAACACTGATCTAACCTTAACCTTAATATTAATGTAATTTTGATCCTAAACTCTAAACTTAAAGAAAATCCTAAAGCAAATTTTAACACTAAACCTAAATTGTACATTAACAATAACACTAACCCTAACCTATAACCATAACCCTTACCAAAACCATAAACCTACTCCTAAACAAAACCTAACCCAAAACCTAACGGTAACTCTAACATTAACCTAACCCTAACACTAACACTAACCCTAAACCTGATCCTAATCATAAAAACTAAAGCTAATCATAACCCCATTCTAACCTTAACACTAAATTTTACACTAACAATAACCCTAACTCTAACCCTAATTTTAACTCTAAAACTAACCTAACACTATCTGTAACTGTTAACATTAACTGTAACCCGGTCCTAACCCTAAAACTAAAGCTAATCCTAACCCGAAGTCTAAACCTCACCATAACACTAACCCTAAGCTTAACGTAAACCTAAACCTAACCCTAACCATAACGCTATCCAAAAACCTACCACTAAACTAAACCATATCGGAACCCTAACGATACCTCTAACTCTAACCTAACCGTAATCCTAGCCGGAACCCAAACACTAATACTAACTCTAACCCCATAACCTAAACCTAACTCTAACTCTAAATTAACCCTAACCACTTACACTAACCCTAACCCTAAAATTAAATCCTAAACCTAATCCTATCCCTAACCTGACCCCGAATCACTAATCCCGAATAACCACTTAACTAAACCTAAACTTAAACCCTAACCCTAACTCTAACTCCTGCCCTAACACTAACCCTAAACCTAACCCCTTACGCTAACACTAACCCTAAATCTAAAGCAAAGCCAAACCCAAACACTAATGCTAACATTAACTCTAATCTAACCTAACCCTAACCATCATGCTAACTCTATCCCTAAACCTAACCCGAACATTAAATCTAAGACTTACACTACCATAAAACTAAAGTTAATTCTAACCTTAAACTGAAAAGGAACCATAACTCTAACTCTAACCCTAAGTCTAACACTATCTCTAACCTAAGCCTAACTCTAACCCTCACCCTGCCCTTAAACCTAACTCTAGCCAGAACTCTAAACCTAACACTAAACCTTAATCTAAAGGTAACCGTATGCTAAACCCTACCCTACCATTAACCCCTAAACTTAACCCTAACCCTAACACCTTGCTTTAAGCATAACCTGAAACTTAAACTTGACCCTAAACCTTAAACCTAACAATAACCCGAACCCTCACACTGATTCTAACCCTAAAACTAAAGCTAATTCTAACCCTAATTCTAACCCTAGCCATAACACATACCCTAATCCAAAATTGTACACTAATCCTAAGGCTAACGCTAACCCTAAACTAATCCTAACCCTAACCCTAAGTTTAACCATAAATGAACCCTAACACTGAGCTTAACCCTAACATTAACCCTAAAACTGATCCTAGCAATAAAAATAAAGCTAATCATAAACCTAATTCAAAACCCTACCCTAAACATTGCACTAACAATATCAGTAACTCTAACACCTTACCCTGTCCCTAACCTTAAAATATAGCTAATCCTAAACCTAACACGAACCCTATGCCTAAGCATAACCCTAAGTTACACCTAACCTGAAACTTAAACTTGACCCTAAACCTTAAACCTAACAATAACCCGAACCCTCACACTGATTCTAACCCTAAAACTAAAGCTAATTCTAACCCTAATTCTAACCCTAGCCATAACACATACCCTAATCCAAAATTGTACACTAATCCTAAGGCTAACGCTAACCCCTTAAACTAATCCTAACCCTAACCCTAAGTTTAACCATAAATGAACCCTAACACTGAGCTTAACCCTAACATTAACCCTAAAACTGATCCTAGCAATAAAAATAAAGCTAATCATAAACCTAATTCAAAACCCTACCCTAAACATTGCACTAACAATATCAGTAACTCTAACACCTTACCCTGTCCCTAACCTTAAAATATAGCTAATCCTAAACCTAACACGAACCCTATGCCTAAGCATAACCCTAAGTTACACCTAACCATAACCCTAATCATAACCTTAACCTTACCCCTAATCAAAATCTAACCCGAACCCTAACTGTAACCCTAACACTAACCTAACGCTAAAACTAACCCTAAATCGTAATACTAATCCTAACCCTAACTGTAATTCTAAACATAACCCTAACCCGAAACCGAACCCCAATCGTAAGCCTAACTTTAACTCTGATCCTAACATAAAGCTAAAGCTTATCCTAAACCTAATTTTAACTCTAACGTGAAAACTAACCATAACCATAAATTTTAAACTAACAGTAACACTAACCCTAACTTCTTATTCTAAACCTGACCTAATATCTAACTTTAAGTCTAAAACTAACCCTAACTATAACCTTAACCCTAACATTAACCTGAACCCTGATCCTAACCCTAAAACTATAGCTAATGCTAACCATAATTTTATACCTAACACTAACACTAACCCTAAGCCTCATCCTAACCCTAACACTAAAGCTTATCCTAATCCTAACACTAATGTTAACCCTAACCCTTACCCTAACCTAAGCATAACCCTAATCCTAACCCTAACCATAAACCTACTCCTAAACTAAACCTTACCCGAAAACTAATGGTAACCTAACACTAAACTAATCTGAAAAGTAACCCTAACCCTAACACTAACCCTAACCCTAACATTAACCAGAACCCTTCTCCTAACCCCAAAATTCAAGCTAATGCTAACCATAATTCTAAAGCTAACCCTAACACTAACCTTAACTCTGATCTTGCCCTAACACTTACACTTATCCTAACCCTAATTCTAACCCTAACCTTAAATTTGACACTAACAATAACACTTAAATTAAGTGCTTACCCTAACCCTAACCCTAAACCTAAAACTAACCCTAACCCTAACACTAACCCTAATTCTAACCATAACCCTAAACAAAAACCTAACTCTAACCCAAACCATAATCCTAACCCTATACTAAACTAACCCGAACCGTAACAAAAACCCTAACCTTATCTTAACCTAAACCCTAACCCTAACCCTAACACTAATGCTAACTCTAAACCCTTACCCTAATCCTAAGACTCACCCTGACACTAACGTTAAAACTAAAGTAAATCATAACCCTAATTCTAACCCTAATCCTAAATTTTACACGAACAATAACCCTAACTGCAACCCATTACCCTAATCCTAACACTAAACTTAAAGCTAACCCTTAAGAAAAAGCTAACCTTAACACTAACCAAAACCTAAACCTTATCCTAAAACTAACCCTAAATATAAACCTATTTAAAAACTAAACCTAACTCGACACTAACAGTAACTTTAAGCATAACCTAATCCTAACCCTATCATAGACATTAATCCTATATCTAACCTCTTACATTAATACTACCCTAATCCTAACCTAAATCTAAACCTTAATCCTAAACCTAATTCCAAACCTAAAGCTAAACCTAACCCTAACACTAACCCTAAATGTAACACTAAACTTAACCATAACCCTAACCCTAAACTTGACCCTAACCCGTGCCGTAACCCTAAAAATAAAGCTACTTCTAACGCTATTTCTAACCTTAACTCTAACAATAATCGTAAACCTAAATTTTACACTAAGAATAATCCTAACCCTAAGCCCTTACCCTAAACCTAAACCTAACTCTAAATTTAACTCTAACACTAACTCCATCTCTAACCTTAAACCTAACATTAACCCTAACCCTGATCCTAACCCTAAACATCATTCTACCCCTAACTATAAACTTTGCACTAACAATAACACTAATCATAACCCCTTACCCTGACATTAACCGAAACTAACCCTAAATTTAAACCCAAACCCTAACCATAACTCTAACCCTATCCCTGATACTAATCCTGAAACTAAAGCTAATCCTAACCCTAACCCTAACCCTAACTCTAACCTAAATCTAAGCATAACTCTAACCTTAGCCATAAACCTAACTCTAAGCAAAACGTAAGCTGATACTAACTCTAACCCTAACTCTAAACATAACTCTAACGCTAACCTAACCATAACCTAACCCTAACATTAATCCTAACACTTACATGTTACCCTGAACACAATCCTAACCCTAACACTAAACCTAACACTAAATTTTACACTAAGAATAACACTAACCCTATCTTCTTACACTAATCCTATACCTGAACTATAGGTAACCATAACTAACACTACCCCTTTCCCTAAGCATAACCCTAAACTTCATTATCCTGCACCCTAAACATAACCATAAAACTACAACTAAAATAAACCCAACTTGAACCCTAACAGTAACCCTAACACTAAACTAACCCTAACACTAAACTAAAACTAACACTAATCCAAAATCCTAACCCAAACCCTAACACTAACACTAACCCTAACCCTAACTTCTTATTATAACCATAACCCTAAAACTAAACCTAATTCTACCTTAAATCCTAACCCTTACCGTAACCCTAAAAGTAACTCTGATCCAAACCCTAAATATAAAGCTAATCCTAATCCTTATTCTAACCCTAACGCTAAATTTTACACTAATAATAACCCTAAAACTAACCACATACTCTAACACTAACCCTAAACTTAATGCTTACCCCAACCTTCAAAGTAAACCTAACC
>NW_011889330.1:104461-108883 GCF_000151845.1 Pteropus vampyrus | reverse complement strand
TAAACCTAATCTTAACCCTATCCCTCAATCTATCTCTAACCCTAACACTAATCCTAACCCTAACGTCTTACCCTAACACTAACTCTAACACTAACCTAATCTTAACCACTTCCCCTAACCCTATCTCTCACCCTAACCATGACCCTAACCCTAACCATAACCTTAAACATAATTCTACTACTAACCCTGAAACGAACCCTAAAAAAACAGGTGACTCTAACCCTAATTCTAACTCTAACCCTAACAGCAACCCTAACACTAAATTTTAAATTAACAATAACCCCAACACTAACCCTAACCCTAATCTAAACCAAACCCTAACCATAACCCTAAACTAATCATAACCCTAATCCTACCCTAACACTAAAGCTAACTCTTGCCTCTTACCCTAACCTTCACCTTAAACATAACAATGAACCTAACCGAAACCATACCGCTAAACCTAACCTTAATGTGAACTCTAACACTAATTCTAACCCTAACCGTAATCCTAATCACAACCATACACAACCCTAACCCTAACCCTAACTCTAACCCTAATCCTAACGCATACTTAGCCTAACACCAACACTAACCCTAAACCTTATACCTATCCCTAACCCAACCCTAACACTAAATTTTACACCAACGATAAAACTAACCTTAACCACTGACCCTAAAACTAACACCAACCCTAACCCTCAAACATAAACCTAACCCTAACCCTAACTTTAACCGTGACCCTAAATTATACACTAAGAATAACCCTAACCTGAACCCCTGACTCTAAACCTACCCCTACCCCTTATTTAGTTCTTAAACTAAATCTAACCCTAACTCTAACCCTACATTGAACCCTAAACTTAAACGTAACCGTAACACTAAAACTAACCCAGATCCTAACCCTAAATCTAAAGCTAATCCTAAAACTAATTCTAAACTTAACATTAATTTTACACTAAGATTAACCCCAAACTGGACCCCATATGCTAATCCTAACCCTAAACGTAATGCTAAACTTAACCCTAAAGGTAACCCTAAAACTAACCCTAAAACAAACCTTAACCCTAACCCTAACCCTAACTCTAAACCTAAGCCTAACACTAATGCTAACTCTAAACTCTTACCCTAACCATAATCCGGAAGCTAAACATAACTCTAACCCAAATCCTAAACTGATCCTAACCATAATACTAACCCTAACACTAATCCTAACTCTGTCTTATGCACACCATAACCCTAAACATAACTGTAATCTAACAAAAACCATAACTCTAAATCTAAACCCAACCATAACCCTAACCCTAGTTTTACACCAAAATAACACTAACCTTAACTCCTGACCCCAAACATAACCCTAAACCAATTTTAACTCTAAATTAACTCTAAATCTAACCCAAATCCTAAATCTAACTCAAACCTTAAATGAAACCCTAACTCAGAACCAAACCAAAAATCAAAAACTAAGCCTAATACTAATTCTAAACCTAACCCTGAATTTTACTCTAAGTATAACCCTAACACTAACCCCATACCCTAACACTAATCTTAAATCTAATGATAATCTTAACCATGACAGTAATCCTAAACCTAACCCTAAACCTAACCCTAAGACTAACCATTACCCTATCCCTAACACTAAACCTACTCTAACCCTAAAACTAACCCTAACACTTAATCGAACCCTAATCCTAACCTCAACCATAACACTAACTCTAATCTTAACCCCTTCACTACACCCTATTGCTAACACTAACACTGATCCTAACCCTAAAGCATAACCCTAACCCTAACCCTAACCCTAACCCTAACCAAACTCTAATCCTAACCCAAACAGCAACCCTAACACCAACACGAACTCCTAAACCAAACCGTAACCATAACCTTAAATCTAAACCTACTCAAACCCTAACTCCAACCTAAAACTAACACTAACTCTAACATAAACTCTGAAACTAACTCTAAAACTAAAGCTAATCCTACTCTTAATTCAAACACTAACCATAATAATAATTCTAACCCTAAATTATAAATCAAAATAACCCTAACCCTAAAGCCTTACACTAACCCTAACCCTAACCCTAATACTAATCTTAACTCTAATATCTTAAAATAAGTCTAATACTAATCATAGGTGTAAACCGAAACCAAACCATAACGCTAAACCTAGCCTAAAACAAACCCTAACCCTTACTTTAACTCTAAACTAAACCTAAACCAAACCCGAACACTAACCCTACCCCTACCCCTAAACATATCCCTAAATTTAATACTAAAACTACCCCTAACACAAACGTTAACACTAAAATTAAGCCTACTACTGATCTTAACCCTTAAACTAAAGCTAAACTAACCCTAATTCTAACCGAAACCCTAATATTACACTAACAATATAACTAATCTTAACTCCTTACCCTAACCGTAACCCTAAACAATAGCGAACACTAACCCTAACACTAACCCTAACCTACATAGGCATAATCCTAACCTACGCTAACCCTAAACCTAACTATAACCATAAACCGACCCCTAAACTGAACCTAACCCGAACTCTACCGGTAATCCTAACACTAACCTAACCCTAATTCTAAACCTAAATCTAAACATAACCTTAACCCTAAACCTAACACTTACCCTAAACCTAAAATTAAACCCTGAACATAATCATAACCATAACACTAACCCTGATCCTAACGCTTAAACTGAAGTAAATCCTAACTCTAATTCTAACCCTAATCATAATACTAACCCTTAAATTAAATTTTAATCTAATAACCCTAAACCTAACTCTTTATCATAAACTTAACACTAAATCTAACTTTAAGTCTAACACTAACACTAACTCTAACCCTAACACTAACATTAACCTGAATGTTGATCCTAACCCTAAAACTAAAAATAATGATAACCTTAATTTTAAACCTAACCCTAATACTAACCCTAACCCTTATACTAACACTAACAGTAAAGCTTATCCTAACCCTAACAGTAATCCTAACCTTAACTCTAATCCTAACCTCAACCTCACCCTAACCCTAACCCTAACAATAAACGTACCGCTAAACTAAACCTTACATGAACCCTAATAGAAACCGTAACCCTAATCCTAACATAAACCTAACCCTAACCCTAATCCTAACACTCACCCTAATCCTAAATACTAAACGTAACCGTAACCCTAATACTAAAACTAACCCTGATCCTAACCCTAAAACTGAAGCTAATCCTAACCATAATTCTAAACGTAATCATAAATTTTACACTAACAATAACTATAACCCTAATATCTTAACATAAACCTAGCCCTAAATGTAAACCTTACACTAATTCTAACCAAACCATAACCCTACCCTAAACCTAAAACTAATCCTAACTCTAAACACTTAGCCTAACCCTAACTCTAACACTAAACCTAACCCTAATCCTAATGCTACCCTAACTCCAATGCTAACTATAAACCTAATCCTAAATTGTACACTAACAAAAAACCCTAACCCTAACTCCTTACCCTTAGCCTAACGCTATCTCTAACTTTAACTCTAAAACTAAACCTAACCCTAACACTAACCATAACCGTAACCTTAACCCTATCCGTGATCCTAATCATAAAACTAAAGCTAATCCTAACCCAATTCTAAACCTAACCCTAAATTTTACAATAAAAAAACCCCTAAACCTAACCCCAATTTAACTATAACCTTAACCCTACCCCTAACCCTACCCCTAACCCTAACCCTTATTCTAACGTTAAAACTATATCTAATCCTAACCCTAAAACTAATCCTTACCCTAACACTAACCGTAACCCTAAACCTAACACTAACCTTAAACGTTTACATTAACTGTAACACTAACGCTATCCATAAAGCTACTACTAAACTGAACTTAACCGGAACCCTAATGTTAACCCTAACCCTAACGTAACCCTAACTCTACCACTAAACCTAACACAAATCCTTAAATCTAACATCATACCCGAACCCTAACACCTTATGCTAACCCTATCCCTAACCCTAACTCTAACAATAAAGCCTAACTGTAAACCTAACCCTAACCATACCCTGATCCTAATCCTAAAACTAATGCTCATCCTAACTCAAATTCTATCCCTAACACTAAAAATAACCCTCACCTTAAATTTTAATCTAACATTAACACTAACCCTAACCCCTTAACTTAAAAATAACCCTAATCCTAACTTTAGCTCTAAAACTAACTCTAACCCTAACCTTAACCCTAATATTAACCCTAACCTTGAATCTAAGCCTAAACTAAAGCCAATCGTAACCTTGTCTTACCCTACACCTAACATTAACAATAACCATGATCTGAACCCTAATATTAAAGTTAATCCTAAATTTAAATCCAAAAATAAACCTAAATTATATACTAACAATCATCCTTACCATAAACCTTTACCTTAACCATAACCCTAAACCTAAT
>NW_011889330.1:92371-104411 GCF_000151845.1 Pteropus vampyrus | reverse complement strand
TAACCTAAACCCTAAGCTAATCCTAACCATTGCCCTAGGCCTAATACCAAACCTAACCTAACCTAAACCTATCCCTAAACCTTAACCTAACCTAACCAAAAACTTAACCCTAACCATAAATTTAATTTAATACTAACTCTAAGCTTAAACGTAAATACTAATTCTAACTCTTACCTATTCGCCTAACACTCACCCTAAACATAACTGTAACCCTAACTCAAACCATTACGCTAAACCGAAGCCTAAGCCTAACCCTATCGATAACCCTAAGCCTAACCGACCCCAAAATAAACCTTACGTGAACCCTAACCGTAATCCTAACCTTAAACCTAACCCTAACACTTACCCTAAACCTAAAACTAAAGCTAATCTTAATCCTAATTCTAAACCTAATCCTAATCCTAACCCTAAACCTATCACTAAAACTAAAGCTAAAACTCACCTTAATTGTAACCCTAAACCTAATCATAAACTAATCCTAACCCTATTCCTAACCCTAACACGAATCATAACTCTAACCTCTGACACTAAACCTCATCCTAAACATAAATTGAACCCTAACCGAAACCACAACGTTAAACCTGACACTAAACATAAACCTAACCCTAAACCCTAAGCCTAAACCTAACACTAATCCAAATTGTAAACTCTGACACTAACAATAACACTAACTTTAACATTAAACTAAACCTAATTGTAAGCGTAATCCTAAACTAATCATAACCCTATTTCTAACCCTAACAATAATCCTAACTCTAACCTCTTATTCAACCCTAACACTAATATAACTATAACCCTAACCCAAACCATAACGCTAAACCTAAGCCTAACCCTAACCTTAACCCTAACGCAAACCCTAACCCTAAAACTAAACATTAACCCGAAACCTAACCCGAAACCTATCTCTATCCCTAACCCTAACCCTTGCCATAACCCCAACATAAATCTAATCTTAACCATTAACCCTAAAGTAATATTAACCCTAATCCTAACACTAACACTAATCCTAACTCTAACCTCTTACCGTAACACTAATCATAAACATAAATGTAACCTTAACCCAAAGATTAACACTAAACATAACCCAAACCATAACCCAAACCGTAATCCTAACCTTAACCCTAACAAAACCCTACCCTAACCCTAAATCTAAACCTAAGCTGAACCCACATCCAAACCTTAACCCTAACCCTAACCTTAACACTAACACTAAACCTAACTTAACCCTGACCCTAACCCTAACCCTAAAACAAATCTTAATTCTAAACTCTTTCCCTATCACTAACCCTAACCCTAACCATAACCCTAACACTAACCCCAATACTAATCCCTTCCCATAGCCCTGTCTTTCACCCTACATCTGACCCTAACTCTAAAGCATAACCCTAACCCTAAGCACACCACTAACCCTGAAACTAACTCTTAAAGTAAAACTAACCCTAGCCCTTTTCTAACTCTAACCGTAACAATAATCCTGACCCAAAATTTAAATTGACAGTAACCCTAACACTATACCCTTACACTAACTTGACATCTAAAACTAATGCTAAACTTAACCCTAACCCTAGACTAATACTAACCCTAATTCTAACCCTAACACTAATACTAAATTTAACCTCTTAACCTAACCCTAACCCTAAACATAACTGTAAACCTATACCAAACCATAATGCTAAAAATAACCTTAACCCTAACATTAAACCTAACACTAAGCCTAAGATCAAACCTAACACTAAACCCTAAACCAAATCTTAATCTTAAACCGAACCTTAAATTTTACACTAACAATAACCATAACCTTAACCCCGTCCATAAATCCAAATCTAAAGCTGATTTAACTCTAAAACTCACTCTAACTCTAACCCTAAATATGACCGTAACCAAAACCTGACACTAATATAAACCCTAAGAGTAACCCTAATCCTAACCCTAAACCTAACCCTAACCCCAACTCTAACCCTAACCTAAACCTAAAAACTAACCAAAACCCTAACCCTATCCCTAACGCTAACCCTAACTCTAACCCTAACTGTAACGTAAAGCTAACCCTGACCCTAACCCAGAACTAATCCTAACCCTAATCCTAACCATAAGACTAATCCTAATTCCACCCTCTTAGACTAATCTTAACCCTAAACACAACTGTAAACATAACCCAAAGATTAATGCTAAACCTAACCCTAACCCTATCCTTAACCCTAAAAGTAACCGTATCCTAACCCTAAATCTAACCCTAACCCTAACTCTAAACTTAACCCTAACCATAACCCTAACACTAACTCTACTAGTAACCAATACCCCTCACCCTATTTCTAACCCAAACCCTGAAACTAACCCTAAATCATAACCCTACCCTAACCGTAACCAAACCCTAATCAAAACCCAAACACTAATCCTAATGCCAGCACTAACCCCTAAACGTAACCGTAACCCTAACCATAACTCTAAACATATCCCAACCTTAACCTCAACCTAAAACTAAAACTAAGCCTAAAATAAACACTGAAACTAACCCTAAAACTAAAGCTAATCCTACTCCTATTTCTAACTCAAACCATAACATTAAACCTAACCCTAAATTATAAATCAAAAATAATCCTAAACATAACTTCGTACACTAATACTAACCCTAATCCTAACTCTAAACTAATTTAACCCTCATCCTACCCTAACTGTAATCCGAACTCTAATCTCTTAACCTAACCCAAACACTAACCATAAGTGTAAACTAAAACAAAACTATAATGCTAAACCTAACCCTAAACATAACCCTAGCCCTAACCATAAGACAAACACCAACCCTAACCCTAAACGCTAAACCTAACCCTAACCCTAACCCTAATTTAACTGTAAAACTAACGCTAATCCTAAACCTAACCCTTAATCTAACCCAAACCTTAAACATTACCCTAACAATAACACTAATCCAGGATGCTACTCTAAATCTAAAACTAAATCTAAACCTAATTCTAATCGTAAAACTTAATTTTACAGTAAGAATAACCCTAACCTTAACCCAATAGCCTAACCCTAACCCTAAACCTAATGCTAAATTAAACCTACCAGTAAACCTAACCCTAAACCTAAAAATAACCCTAAATCTAACCTTAACTTAACCCAAAGCCAAACCCTAACACAAATTCTAACTAAAAACGCTTACCCTGACTGTAACCCTAAACATATCTGTACATCTAACACAAAACATAAAGCTAAAACTAACCCTAACAGTAAATCTAACACTAACACCAACCCTAAACCTAAACCCTAACCCTAACCCTAACACTAAATCTAAATGTAAACTCTTACACTAACCGAAACCCTACCCTTAACACTAAACTACACCTAACCGTAACCCTAACCATAAACTAGTCCTAACCCTATTCATAATTCTAACACTAATCCTAACTCTAACCTCTTATCTAACCCTAACCCAAACTGTAACGCTAAACCTAACCCCAACCCTAACCCTAACCCTAACCCTAAACATAATGCCAACCATAACCCTAAACTAAACCCTTACCCAACTCCTAAACATAACCCTAACCCTAACCGAAACTTAACCTTAAGCATAATCCTAAAGTACACCTAACCCTAAACCTAATCCTAACCCTATCCCTAACACTAACCCTACCCTATCCCTAAACCTAACCCTAACCCAAATCCGGACCCCAATGCTAACTGTAACCATAAACCTAACCCTAAACCTAACCCTTTCTTAACACTGACCCTAACCCTATCCCTAACACAAATCTTAACTCTAAACTCTTTACCCAACCCTAACATTAACCATAACCATAACCCTAACACTAACCCTAATCCTAACCATTTCCCCTACCCAGTCTCTCACTCTATACCAACACTAACCCTTACACATATTCCTAACTCCAACATCACCACTAAACTGCAAACTAAACCTAAAACTAGCGCTAATCCTAACCAAAATTTAACTCTAACCCTAAAAATAATCCGAACCCTAAATTTTAAATTAACAATAACCTTAACCTTACCTTATCCGAACCCTAACCCTAACGCTAACCATAATCCTAAAATCAACCCTAACCACTAGCACTAACCATAGCCCTAACCGTAAACCTAACCTTACCTTAAACACTAACACCAATCTAAACCTAACCCTAAACCTGCTATAAACCAACAACTAAACTAAACCTGCTTGAATCCTAAAAGTAATCCTATCCCTAATCCTAACCCTAAAACTTAGTCTAACCCTAAAAGTAAAAGAAATCCTAATCCTAATTATAACCCTAACCCTAACACTAATCGTAACCCTAACCCTGACTCTGACCCTAATCCTAACCCTAACCCTAACCCTAACACTAATACTAAACCTAATGTTAACTTTAACCCTAACACAATCCCTAACGCTAACCCTAACTCTAACCCTATGCCCATTATTACTCCTAACCCTAATACTAACCCTAACACTAAACCTAACTCTAACACTTTCCTTAACACTAACCATAACATAATGGTAAAAGTAACCCAAACTATAAGGCTAAACCTAACCATAACCCTAACCCTAACCCTAAGCAAAACACCTACCCTATCCCTAAACCCTAAACCTAACCCTAACCCTAAATATAACCCTAAAATTTACACTAACAATAACCCTAACCTTAACCCCTTACCCTAAACCTAACTCTAACTCTAATTTAACTCTAAAACTAACTCTAACTCTTACCCTAACCCTAAATCTAACCAAAACCTTAAACGAAACCCTAACTAAAACTAACTTAGATATTAACCCTAATTCTAAAGCTAATCCTAACCCAAATACTAGCTCAAACCCTAAATTTTACACTAAGAATAACATGAACTATAACCCCATACACTAACCGTAACTCTGAAACTAATGCTAAAATTAACCCTAACAGTAACCCTAACCCTAAACCTAACGCTAATCTTAACCCTAACATTAACCCTAAACTTAACCCTAATCCTAACCCTAACCTTAATCCTAAACTCTGCCTAAACCTAATCCTAACCCTAAACTAACCCTAAACCTAATCCTATCCCTAACACTAATCCTAACTCTAACCTCTTACCATAAACCTAACTCTAAACATAACTGTAACCATAATGTAAACCATAATGCTAAACCGAATCCTAATCCTAACCCATACCTAAGCCTAACACCAACCCTAAGCCAAAACCCTGTACCTAACCCTAACCCTGACCTTAACCCTAAGTTTTACACTAACAAGAAACTTAAACTTAACCCCTGGTCCTATCCTAACCCTAACGCTAACTTAACTCTAAAACTAACTCTAACCCTATAACAACCCCTAATATTAACCAAATCTTAAACGTAAACCTAACCTTAACCCTAACCCTAACACTAACACTAAACTAAAACGAATACTAACCCTAACCCTAAACTATTCCTATCCCTAATCCTAACCCTTACTCTAATCCTAACTCTAACCTCTTACACTAACCCTAACCCAAAACATAACTGTTATCCTAATCCAAACCATAACGCTAAACTTAACCCTAACCCTTACTCAAACCTTAACATTAAACTTAACACTAAAGTAAACCTAACCCTAACCCTAATAACAAACATAAACCTAACTCAAACCATAACGTTAACCCTCACTCTAATCTTAAGCCTAAAACAAACTCTAACCCTAAACACTAAACTTATCACTGACCCTAACCCTAACCCCGTACCCCATACCTAAACCGAAACCTAACGCTAAGCTTAACTCTAACAGTAACCGTAACCCTGACCCTAACACTAAACCTAACACTAACCCTAAGGCTAACACTAAACACTAACCCTAAACATAAACTTAAACCCCAACCATAACACAGACCTTAGGCTAATCTAACCCTAACCTAACCCTAATCCTAACACAAAACCTAACCCTAACTCTAACCCTAACTCTAATCCTAACTCTAAACTCTTACCCTAAACTTAAACCAAACCTTTACCCTAACAGTAACCCTAAACTTAACTCTAAACCTATGCCTAACCCTAACCCTAAACATAAATTTAACATAACCCTAATCCTAACCCTAACCTTCACATTAATCCTAAATCTAAACTCTTCCCCTAACCCTAAACCTAACATTAACATTAACAGTAACCCTAACCCTAACCCTAACTCTAACCCTTACCATAACTATAAACCCTACCCTAACCTCAACCCTTACCATAACCTAACCCTAAACCTAAACCTAACACTATACCTAAACCTAACCCTAACTCTAACACTAACCTAAACCTAACCCTAACCCTAACTCTAACATCCTAAAAATAAAGCTAATGCGAAAAATAATTCTAAACATAAACCTACCACTAACACTAACCCTGATATTAACCCCGACACTAAAGCTTATCCTAACCCTAATTCTAATGCTAACCCTAAATTTTACACTAACAATAAATCTAAACCTAACTCTTTACCCTAACCCTGATCGTAATCTTAAAACTAAAGATTATTGTAACCCTAGCACTAACACGAACCCTAACCCTTTGCCTAACCTGAATACTAAAGCTAATCCTAACTCGGAATCTAAACCAAACCCTAAATTTTACACTAACAATAATCCTAAACCTAACCCCTTACCCTAAATCAAACCCAAAACGTAACACTAACGCTAACTGTAACCAAAACCCTAACCGTAACCGTAAACCTAACCTAAACCTAACCCTAATCCTGACCCTAACCATAAACCTACACCTAAAATAAACCTTACCAGAACCCTAATAGTAACCCTAACCCGAACGTAAACCTAATCCTAACACAAACCCTAACGGTAACACTAACTCTAATCCTAAACCCTAACCGTAACCTTAACCCTATCACTGACCCTAACCCTGACCCTATCCCTAAGCTAATCCTAAACCTAATTCTAAACCTAATCATAAATTTTACACTAACAATAACCCTAATCCTAAACCCTTCCTCTAACCCTGACCCTAAAACTAAAGCTAACCCCAAACCTTATAGTAACACTCACCCTAACACTAACACTAATCTGGATCTTCACCCTAAAAATAAAGGTAAATCTAAACCAATTTGAACCCTAAACTTAAATTTTACACTAATAATAACCATAACCCTAAGCCCTTCCCCCGAACATAACCCTAAACCTAAATTCTAACCATAACCCTAAGCCTAACACTAACCCTAACTCTAACCCTAACCTTAACCTACTGCTATCCTAACCCTAAAACTATCTCTAACACTAACATTTATACTAACTCAAACCTCTTATACTAATCCTAACCATAACACTAACCCTAAACATTACCCTAACCCCAACCATAACACTAACTCTAACACTAAAGTCTAACCATAAACCTAACTGTAACCATAACCCTGATCTTAATCCAAAAACTAATGCTAATCCTAACCCAAATTCTAACCCTAAATCTAATGATAACCCTTACCCTAAATTATAAACTAACAAAACCCTAATCCTAACCCCTTAATTTAAAAATAACCCTAATCCTAACTTTAACTCTAAAACTAAAAGTAACTCTAACTTTCACCCTAACATTAACCCTAACCTTGAATCTAACCCTATACTAAAGCGAATTGTAACCCTAATTATAACCCTATCCCTAACACTAATGATAACCCTGATCCTAACGCTAACATTAAAGCTAATCCTAAATGTAATTCAAAACATAAACCTAATTTATACACTAATGATACCCTAACCTTAACCCTTTAAATTAACGATAACCCTAAACCTAATGTAAATCCTAATTCTAACAATAACTCAAAGCACAGCGCTAGTCCTAACCAAAACCTAACCATAATACTAACCCTAACTTAAGCCTCAACCCAACCCTAACACTAACGCTAACTGAAACCTAACACTAACCTTAACCCTAACCTAACCCTTACCCTAATTCTAACCATAACTCTAACACTAATCCTTAGTTGTAACTCTTATCCTAACCCCGACCTTAACCAGAACAAACACCCTAAAATAAGTTAACCCTAACCCTAAACTTAACACTAACCTTAACCCTAACCTAACCCTTACCCTAATTCTAACCATAACTCTAACACTAATCCTTAGTTGTAACTCTTATCCTAACCCCGACCTTAACCAGAACAAACACCCTAAAATAAGTTAACCCTAACCCTAAACTTAACACTAACCTTAACCCTAAAACCTAACCGTGACCAGAACTCGAACACTAACCCTGATCCTACGCTTAAAACTAAAGTCAATCCTAACCCTAATTCTAACTCTAAACCTAACAATAACACTAATCCTAAATTTTAAACTAACATTAACCCTAATCCTAATCACTTAACATAACATAACCCTAACCCAAAATTTACTCTAAACTATCACTAACCCTTACCTAACATTAACATTAACCCTCATCCGGATCCTTAGTCTAAAACCAGAGCTAATCAAAATCCTAATTCTAACCGTAACACTAACACTAACACTAATTCTAACACTAACCCTAACCTAACAGTAACTCTAACCTAAACCTAACCCTAACCTTAACCATAAACATAAACCTAAGCTAAACCTAACCTGTCCCGAATGGTAACTCTAACCCTAACTTCACCATAACCCTAACTCTAACACTAAACCTAACCATAACCCTAACCATAACCTTAACTCTAACCAAGATCCTAATCCTAATTCTAACCCTAACACTACCTAACCTAACTCTAAATTTTGCACTATCTATAACTCAAAACATTCCACCTTACCCTAAACAACTTCCTAACCATGACTTTAACTGTAAAACTAACTCTAACACTAAACCTAAAGCTAAACCTAACCCTAAGAGTAACCCTAATCCTAACATTAACCTTAACCTAACCCTTACTCTAACCCTAAAAATAACCCCTAACCCACACACTAACCTTAACTGCTTACCTTAACGAAACCCAACACCTAACACTAAACCCTAAACCTAATCTTAACCCTATTCCTAACCATGATCCTATCCCCCAAACTAATGCAAACCCTCATACTAACACTAACCCTAACCCTAAATATTACACTAAGAATAACCTTAACCCTAACCACGTACCCTAACCCTAAGCCTAAATTTCACTCTAAAACTACCCTTAACATTAACTTTATCCCCAGTATTAACACTAACCCTGATCCTAACTCTAAAATAAAGCTAATCCTTACCAAATTCTAAGCTATACCCTAATACTAACCATAAAGCTGATCCTAACCATAAAGGTAAAGCCAATCTTAACCCTAAACCTAACCCTAAACCTATGGTTAACCAAAACCCTAAACCTTAACCTAATCCTAACACTAAACCTAAGCCTAAATCCTAACCCTAAATCTAACACGAGCCCTAATCCTAAGCCTAAAACTGAAAGTAATCCTAAACCTAATTTTAACCCTAACTCTTATACTAACCATAACCACAAATTTCACACTTACAATACTCTCACCTGAACCTCTTACCCTAACCTAACCCTAACTTTAACTTTAACTCTAAGACGAACCCTAACCTTAACCCTAACATTAACACTAACACTGATCCTAACACTAAAACTAAAGCTAATCCTAACCCTAATTCTAAACCCAACCAGAAATTTTACACTAGCAATAACCCTAACCCTAACCACTTATCCTAAATATAAAACTAATCCTAAATCTAAGCCTAACCCTAACACTAACCCTAACATAAACATAACCTTAATCCTAACCCAAAGCTTATTCCTACCCCTCAAATGAACCTTACCCAAACCCTAACGGTAACCCTATCCCTAAACTAACCCTAACCCTAAGCCTAACCTTAACACTAAACCTAAAGCTAACCCTAACCCTAACAGTAGCCCTAAACTTAACCCATAACTTACCCCTAATTCTAACCATAACCCTAAACCTAACCCCTAATCCAAAGCCTAAATCTAACCCTAACCCATTACCTTAAACCTAACCCTATCCCAGACACTAAACCCTAATCGTAACATTAAACCTAAGCCTAATCCTGATCTTAACTCTAAAAATAAAGCAAGACCTAACCCTAACACTAACCTTACCCTAAAATTTACATTAACAATAAACTTGACTCTAACTTCTTACCCTAAAACTAACCCTAACCATAAATTTAACTGTAAAACTAACCTCAACCTTAACCTGAACCCTAACATTAACCCTAACACTAACTTATAGCTAACCCTAACCCTAACCCTAACCGTAAAGAGAAACCTATATTTAAACTAAACCTAAACCGAAGCCAAAGGGTAACCCTAAACCTAACCCAAAATTTTAAGCTAACAATAACCCCAACGCTAACACCATATCTGAAAACTAAAACTAAATCTACCGTTAAGTCTAAAACGAACCCTAACCGTAACCCTAACCCTAACATGAACTTGAAACCTGAACCTAACCCTAAAAATCAATCTAATGTTAATCATAATTCTAAACCTAAACCTAACACTAAGCCTAACCCTGATCGTAAAGTTAACATTCAAGCTTATCCTAACAATAATTCTAAATTTAACCCTAAATTTCACACTAACAATAACACTAAAACTAACAGCTTACCCTAACCCTAATCCTAAAATTAAAACTACCTCTAACCCTAACACTAAACCTAACCCTAACACTAACCCTAACCTAAACCTAATCCTAAACCTAACCATAAACCTAACCCTATACTAAACCTAATCTAAACCCTAATGATAATCCTAACCCTAACTTAACCAAAGCCCTAACAGTAACCCTAACACTAATCCTAACTCTAAACTCTTACCCTAATCCTAACTCTAACCCTGACTCTACTCTAAAACTAAAGTTTATCATAGGCCTAATTCTAACCTTAACTGTAGCACTAACCCTAACACTGATACTAATCTGAAAAACTAAAGCTAATCCGAAACCTAATTCTAACCCTAACGATATATTTTACACTAACAAAAAACCTAACTCTAACCCCTTACCATAATTCTATTGCTAAACCTAAACATAACACTAACCTTAAGGCTAACTTTAACACTAACCAAAACATAAATCTTAGCCTAACCTTAACCCAAAATATAAACCTATCCCTAAACTAAAAGTAACCTGAACACTAAAGGCAACCCTAACCATAACAAAACCCTAAACCTAACTCTAACATTAACCCTAACTCTAATCTCTTATGTTAAACCAATCCGTAACCATAAACCTAACCCTAGATCTAAAGCTATACCTAACCCTAACACTATCCCTAACACTAACCATAACCTTAACCCTAACACTAACCCTAACCGTGAATCTAACCCTAAAACTACAGCTACTCCTTAGACTAATCTCACTCTAACCTTAACACTAACCCTAATTCTAAATTTTCCACTAACAATAACCCTAACCCGAACCCTTTACCTTAAACCTAACCATAAACGTAACTTTAACCCTAAAACTAACACTAACCCTAAACTTAACCCTAACATTAAACCTAATCCTGATCCTAACCCTAAAACTAAAACTTATCTGACTCCTAATAGCAAAACGAACTGTAAATTTATACTAACAATAACATGAAACATAACTTCTTACCCTAACCCTAACCCTAAATTATAGCTAACTCTAACCCTAACATTAACCCTATCCTTGAACATAACCATAACATAAACATAACCTGAATACTAACAGCAACCCTAGCACAAACCTAAAACCCTAACTCTAAACCCTAACCCTAACACTAACGCTAACCCTAACCTTAACCCTAAACCTAACGGTCACCCTAACCCCTTATTATAACCCTAACACTAAACCTAACCCTAATCTTGAACCATAATTCTGACTGAAACCCCAACACTATCCCTGATCCTAAGGTTAAAACAAAAGCTAATCCTAACACTACCGCTAACCCTAAGCCTAACCCTAAATCTAACTTCTTATGCTAACCCTAACCCTAAACTTAAAACTAACTCTAACTCTAAAACTAACCCTAAACCTAACACTAACTCTAACCTAAGACTAACCCTAACCCTACTCTTAAACCTACCCCTAACCAGAACCCTAAACCTAACACTAAGCATAAATCTAAAGCTAACTCGTATCCTAACCCCTA
>NW_011889330.1:90195-92321 GCF_000151845.1 Pteropus vampyrus | reverse complement strand
CCTAACCCAAAATTTTAAACTTACATTAAACCTAACCTAACCCTAATGCTAAAATTAACCCCAATACAAATGCTTCGTCTAACCTCTTACCCTAACCCTAACACTAAATCTTACAGTTATACTATCCTAAAACTTAAGCTAATGCTAAACATAACACTAATTCTAACTGTAACCCTATCCCTAACCTAAACATAACCCTAACCCTAAATATATATCTACCCCTAAATTAAACCTAAACTGAAGCGTGATGGTAACCCAACTCTAAATTAACCGTAATGCTAACCCTAACCCTAACACAAATCCTAACTCTAAACTCTTACAATAACCCTAACCCTAAAACTGATCCTAACCCTAAAACTAAAGTTTATCCTAATCCTAATTGTAACTGCAACCCTAAAAATAACCCTAACACTAACTTTTACACTATCAATTACACTAACACTAACCCCTTACACTAAATCTAACATCTTATGCTAACCCTAACCCTAAATCTAAAGCTAACCCTAACTCTAACACTAACCTTAGCAACTCTAACCTAAACCTAATCCTAACCAGAACTATAAACCTAACCATAAGCTAAACCTAACTCTACCTAACTGTAACCGTAACCCTAACCTAACCCTATCCCTAACCCTAACCCTAACCCTAACACAAATTCTAAATCTAACTTGTTACCCTCACTCTAACCCTAACCCTAACACTAAACCTAACCCTAATCCAAATCCTAACCTTAACTCTTACCTAAAACTAAAGATAATGATAACTCTAAATCGAACCGTAACACTAACACTAAAACTATCTCTAAATTTTACACTAACAATACCCTAAACCTTACCCCTTACCCTAAACCTATTCATAACCATAACTTTAACTGTAAAACTAACCATAACACTAACCTTAACACCAAATCTAAATCTTACCCTAACCCTAAGAGTAACCCTAATTCTAACGCAAACGTTACCCCTCACCTTAAACCTAACCCTAACCCCTAACCCAAAACCACACTCTATCCCTTACCACTTATCTTAACACTAACCCAATCCCTAACGCTAACCCCCAACATTAACCTTAACCCTATTCCTAATCCCGATTCTATCCTTAAAACTAATGCTAACATTAACACTAAACCTAACCCTAACTCTAAATTTAAAACTAAAACTAACCCTGACTTTAACCCTAACCACAAACTAAACCTAACTCTAAATTTTACAGGAACAATAACCCAAAACCTAAAACCTTACCCTAACCTTAATCCTAAACATCACTTTAACTGTAAAACTAACCCTAATCCTAACCTTAACACTAAACCTAAAGCTAACCCTAACCCTAACAGTAGCCCTAAACTTAACCCATAACTTACCCCTAATTCTAACCATAACCCTAAACCTAACCCCTAACCCAAAGCCTAAATCTAACCCTAACCCATTACCTTAAACCTAACCCTATCCCAGACACTAAACCCTAATCGTAACATTAAACCTAAGCCTAATCCTGATCTTAACTCTAAAAATAAAGCAAGACCTAACCCTAACACTAACCTTACCCTAAAATTTACATTAACAATAAACTTGACTCTAACTTCTTACACTAAAACTAACCCTAACCATAAATTTAACTGTAAAACTAACCTCAACCTTAACCTGAACCCTAACATTAACCCTAACACTAACTTATAGCTAACCCTAACCCTAACCCTAACCGTAAAGAGAAACCTATATTTAAACTAAACCTAAACCGAAGCCAAAGGGTAACCCTAAACCTAACCCAAAATTTTAAGCTAACAATAACCCCAACGCTAACACCATATCTGAAAACTAAAACTAAATCTACCGTTAAGTCTAAAACGAACCCTAACCGTAACCCTAACCCTAACATGAACTTGAAACCTGAACCTAACCCTAAAAATCAATCTAATGTTAATCATAATTCTAAACCTAAACCTAACACTAAGCCTAACCCTGATCGTAAAGTTAACATTCAAGCTTATCCTAACAATAATTCTAAATTTAACCCTAAATTTCACACTAACAATAACACTAAAACTAACAGCTTACCCTAACCCTAATCCTAAAATTAAAACTACCTCTAACCCTAACACTAAACCTAACCCTAACACTAACCCTAAC
>NW_011889330.1:79860-88260 GCF_000151845.1 Pteropus vampyrus | reverse complement strand
TCTAAAACTAACCCTAATTCTAACCTTAACCTAACATGAACCCGAAATCTGATCATAATCCTAAAACTCAAGCTAATGCTAACCATAATTTTATATGTAACCCTAACACTAACCCTCATCCTCACCCTAACATAAAGCTTATCGTAACCCTAACACTAATGTTAACGCTAACCCTAACCCTAACCTAAACATAGCACTAATCCTAACCATAACCATAAACTTACGCCTAAACTAAACCTACCCAAAACCTAATGGTAACCCTAACTCTAACTTAATCCTAAAACTAACCCTAACCCTAACCTTAAACCTAACATTAACCAGAATGCTTCTGCTAACCCAAAAAATCAAGCTAATGCTAAACAAAATTCTAAAGATAATCCTAACACTAACGTTATCCCTGATCCTACGCTAACATTAATGCTTATTCTAACCCTAATACTAAGCCTACTCCTAAATTTAAAACTAACAATAACTCTAAAATTAACTGCTTACCCTAACTCTAACCCTAAACCTAAAGCTAACACTAACCCTAACACTAACACTAACTCTAACCCTAACCCTAAACCAAACCTAAATCTAACGCTAACCATAAACCTAACCCTATACTAAACCTAATCAGAAGCCTAAAGAAAACCCTAACCCTAACATAACCTAACCCCTAACTCTAACCTTAACACTAATCCTAACTCTAAACATTTACCTTAATTCAAATCCTAAACCTGACACTAACCCTAAAACTAAAGTTAATCGTAAACCTAAATCTAACCCTCACCCTAAATTTTACACTAACAATAACCCTAACTGTAACCCGTTACCCTAATCCTAACAGTAAATCTAAAGCTAAGCATAAACAAAAAGCTAACCTTAACACTAATCAAAAACTAAACCTACCCTCAACCTAACCCTAAATATAAGCCTATCCCTAAATTAAACCTAACCCGAACACTAACAGTAACCCTAAGCATAAGCTACTCCTAACCCTATCCCGAACATTAATCCTAAATCTAAACTCTTACCCTAATACTACCCTAAACCTAACCCTAACCATACACCTAATTCTAAACTTAAAGCTAACCCTAACACTAACACTAACCCTAACAGTAACCCTAAACTTAACCCTAACCATAACCCTAACCTTGACCCTAACCCTGATCCTAACCCAAAAACTAAAGCTACTCCTCACCCTATTTTTAACCCTAAACCTAACACTAATCCTAACCTTAAGTTTTACACTAACAATATCCCTAACCATAACTCCTTATCTTAAACCTAATCCTAACCTAACTTTAACTCTAACACTAACCCTAACTCTAACTTTAGCCCTGACATTAACCTTAACCCTGATCCTAACCCTAAAACAAAAGCTAATCCTAACCCCAATTCTAACCTTAATTTTACACTAACAATAACACTAACCATAACCCCTTACTCTCACCCTAAACCTAAGCTAACCCTAACCTTAAACACTAACCCTAACCATAATGCTAAACCTGTTCCTGATCCCAATGCTACCTAACCCTAACCCTAACCACTAACCCTAACCCTAACCCCTTACTCTCACCCTAAACCTAAGCTAACCCTAACCTTAAACACTAACCCTAACCATAATGCTAAACCTGTTCCTGATCCCAATGCTAAAAATAAAGCAATTTCTAAACCTAACCCTAACCCTAACTCTCACATCTTACGCTAACCCTAACCCTCAACTTAAAGATAACCCTAACTCTAACACTAACCCTAATCCTAACACTAACTCTGACCTTAATCTAACCATAACTCTAACACTAACCATAAACCTAACCCTAAGCAAAACGTAATCTGATGCTAAATCTAACCCTAACTCTAAACCTAACCCCAACATTTACCTAACCATAACTCTAACCCTAAAATTAATCCTAACCCTTTCATCTTACCCTGAACATAACCATAACCCTAAAACTAACCCTAACCCTACATTTTACACTAACAATAACACTAACCCTATCTACTTCCCCTAACCCTAAACCTAAAGTACAGCTAATCCTAACTAACACTAACCCTTTCCCTAAGCATAACTCTAACCTACACTAACCCTAACTGTAAAACTAATGGTAATCCTAAACCTAATTTTAATGCTAACCCTAATACTAACCCTAACCCAATATTTTACACATACACTAACCTAACACAAACCCCTTACCCTAACATAACCCTAACGCTGACTTTAAGCCAAAAACATGCCATAATCCTATCCCTAACCCAAACCTTAACTTTCACACTAACCTCAATACTAATCCCAACTCTTACCTATTACCCTAACCCTAAATCTAAACCTAGTGCTAACCCCCACACTAACATTGCCAATCCCTAACTCTAACTTTAACCTAAACCTAACCCTAATCCTAACCCTATCCTAAACCTAACCCTAAAGCCAAACCCTAACCCGAAGGCAAACCCTAACACTGAACGTAACCTTAAAATGAAAGTTAATTCTAACCCTAAGCCTAACTCTATCTTTAACTATAAAACAAACCCTAACTCTAACCGTATTCCTAACATTAACCCTAAAGCAGATCCTAACACTAAAACTAAAGCTAATCCTAACTGTAAATCTAACCCTAACACAAACAATATCTCCAAAACTAAATTTTAAACTAAAAATAACACTAACCCGACACCCTTACCCTATAGCTAATCCTAACACAAACTTTAACTGTATAACTAACCCTAACCCAATCTTTGCCTTAACATTTATCCTATCCCTGAACCTAACCCTAAAACTAAAAGCTACTCCTAACTCTATTTCTAAACATAACCCTATAACTAACCATAACACTGATGTTAAACCTAACACTAAAACTAATCTTAACATTAATTCTAAGCCTAACCCTAAATTATAGACTTATAACGGCCTAATTCTAGCCCGTTAGCCTAACCATAAACCTAAACGTAACTCTAACCCTAATCGTAACTCTAACTCTAACCCTAACCCTAAATCTAAACCTAACCTTAACCCTGAACCTAACAATAACCCTTACCTTGATCTTAACTTTAAAATGAAAGCTAATCCCAATCCTAATTGTATTCCTAACCCTTACACTAACCATTACCCCAGTTTTACACTAACCCTAACCCTATTTTACAATAACCCTAACCATATATTTACACTAACAATACACCAACCCTAACTTTTTACTCTAACAATAACCCTGAAACTAAAGCTAACCGTAAACCAAACACTAACCATAACCCGAATTCTAAACTTAAATCTTAAACCTAATCCAACCCTAAGCCTAAAACTAACCCTAACCCTAAACCTAACCTTAAACCTAACCCTAACCATAACCCTAACCCTAACACTAATCCTAACTCTAATTCTAACCCTAACCATAACCCGAATTCTAAACTTAAATCTTAAACCTAATCCAACCCTAAGCCTAAAACTAACCCTAACCCTAAACCTAACCTTAAACCTAACCCTAACCATAACCCTAACCCTAACACTAATCCTAACTCTAATTCTAACCCTAATCCTAAAACTAACCCTAACACTAAATTTTACACTAACAATAACACTAACCTTTATCTCTTACACTAAAACTAATTCTAACACTAACTTTAACTCTAAAACTAACCCTAAAGATGATGATAAGTCTAACATTAACCCTAACCCTGAAGCTAACCCTAAAATTAAAGCTAATTCTAACCGTAATACTAACCCTAACCGTAACACAATGCTAACCCAACACCCTTAACATAACCCTAACCCTAACTCTAACACTAAAACTAAACATAAACCCTAACCCTAACCATAATCGAACAGTAAAACTAAAACTAACTGGAACCCCTTATACCCCTCACCCTAATCCTATATTAACATTAATCCTAACTCTAACTTGTTATCCTAACCGTAACCCTAACTCTAATCCTATCTTAAACCTAACCCTAACCCTAACCCTAACCCTAACCCTAACCTAATCCTAACCCTAACTCTAACAGTAACGCCAAACCTAACCCTAACCCTAACCCTAACCCTAACCTAATCCTAACCCTAACTCTAACAGTAACGCCAAATCTAAGCTGTCACGCTAACCCTAAACCTAAGGCTAAAACTAACCCTAACTCTACCCTAACCTAAACCTAACCCTAACCCTAACTTTAACTTAACCTTAACCCTAACTCTACCCTAACACTAATCTTATTTCTAAACTCTTACCCTAACCTAATCCTAAAACCAACCCTAATCCTACCTCTAACCCTTAATTTAATACTAACACTAATGGTAACCCGCATTTTATCTCTAAAATTAAAGCTAATACAAACCGAAATTCTATATTTAACCCTAACAATTACCCCAAATCTAAATTTTAAACTAAAAATAACCCTAACCCTAACCACTTAACCTAACCCTAACCCTAAGCTTAATGCTAACTGTAAAGCCAACCGTAACCCTAATCCTAACTGTACCATAACCAAAACCTAAATCTAACCGTAACCCTACTTAACAAAACCCTAACACTAACACTATTCCTGAACCTAACCCTAAAATTAAAGGTAAACCGGACACTAAATCTAACCCTAACCCTAAATTTTGCACTAACAATAACACTAAACCTAACCCTTACCCTAACCCTAACCCTCATCCTAATGCTAAACCTAATCCTAACCCTAACCCTAACCCTAATGTAATCCTAACCCTAAACCTAACCGTATTTCTAATTTAATTCTAATACTAAGCCTAACTCTAAACCTAACCCTAACTCTAACCCTAACTCTAAACCTAACCCCTTACCTTAACACTAAATTTAAACATACACTACCACTAAACCTAAACCCTAACCCTAACTCTAACCCTGATCCTAATCCAATTACTAAAATTAATCCTAACCCTAATTCTAATCCCAACGCTAACACTAACCCTAACCCAGATCCTGATCCTAAATCTAAATCTAATCCTATCCATAATCCTAACCCTATCCCTAAATTTTACACTAACAATAACCCTAAACCTAAACCCTTACCCTAAAACTAACCTTAACCATAATTTAACTCTAAAACTAAATCTAACTTTAATCCTAATTACAACAATAAACCTAACCTTGACCCTAAGCCGAAAACCAAAGCTAAACCTAACACTAATTTTAATCCTAAAGTTAACAATAACCGTAACCATGAACCTAGCCCTAAAACCAAAACTTATCCTAACCCTATTTGTAACCCTTACCCTAAGTGTTACACAAACAATACCAATAACACTAACCCTAACCCTAACACTAAACCTAACCTAAACCTACTCTAACCCTAACCCCCACCTTAAACCTACCACTAACTTAACCCTAACCCACAAACTAGCCCTAACACTAATGCTAATTTTAACTTTCTACCCTATCTCTAGCACTAAACTTAACCCTAAACTAACCCTTACCCTAAGGTCTAACAGTAACCCTAACCCTAACCATAACCCTGATCCTAAACTTAAAACTAAATTTAATCCTAACCGTTATTATAACTCTAACCCTAACAAAAACCACAAAGAGTAAATTTTAAACTAATAACCCTAAGCCTAAACCCTTACCCTAAAAATAACCATAAACAAACTTAAACTCTATAACAAACACTAACACTAACCCTAACCATAACATGAAATCTAACCCTGATCCTAACTCTAAAAATAAAGGTAATCCTAAAATAATTTTAAACCTAATGAAATCACGAACCATGGCACTGATCTTAAAAGTATTAAAGCTAAACCTACCTTTATTTCTAACCCTGACCCTAAATTTTACACTAACAAACAACCTAAACCTAACCCCTTAACCTAAACATAACTTAAACCCTAATATAACTCTAAAACTAACTCTAACTCTAACATTAACATGAACTAACCATAAACTTAACCATAAAACAAACTTATTCCTAAACCTAAGACTAACCCTAAACTTAATACTAACTTGAACCACTTATACTAAACATAACCCTAAACTTTATCCTAACTCCTTTCCCTAAACCTAAGCCTAACCTGAACCCTAAATCTAACCGTAGCCCTATCCCTGATACTGACCTTAAAACTAAAGCTAATCCTAACCTTAATTCTAAGTATAAAACTAACAATAATCCTAACCCTAAATTTTAACTATCACTAACCATAACCCTATCTCTAACATAACTATAAGCCTAAACCTAATACTAACACTAATGCTAAATCTAACCTCTTATCCTAACACTAACCCTAAGCTTAACCAACCCTAATCCTACCCTAAACATAAGCCTAACACTAAACTAAACTCTAACCCTTAACCTAAACCTAACACTAATCCTGAATCTACTCTTTTACCCTAAACCTAACAGTAAACTTAACCATACACTTAATCCTAACTATAACCCTAAACCTAACCTTACCCCTTCCCTTGATGCAAAACCAAAAACTAGAGCTAATTTTAACCCTAATTCTAACTCTAACCCTAACACTAACCCTAACGCTAACTATAACCCTAACCATGAACATAACACTAACGGTAACACCAACAGCAATTCTAATCCTAATCCTAATGCTAACCCTAATCATAATCCTAACAATAACCCTAAACCTAACCCTAACTCTAGCCCTAGACTTAACCTCGCCCTAATTCCAACACTAACTTAACCTTACCCCTAATCCTAAACTTAACACTAATCCTAACTCTAACCTAATACCCAAACCCTAGCACTAAACATAACTGTAACTCTAACCCAAACCATAACACTAAAACTAATCCTACACCTAACCATATCCCGAACCCTAAGCCTAACACGAATCTTAAAGCGAAACCCGAATCCTAACGCTAACTCTAACATTAAATTTTACACTAACAAAAAACTGAAACTTAAGCCATGTCTTTAAACCTAACCTTAACCCTATTTTAACTCTAAAACTAATACTACCCTTAAAACTAACCCTAAATCTAATCCAAACCTTAAAAGTAATCGTAACACTAACCCTATCCAAGATCCTGACCCTAAGAATAAAGCTAATCCTAACCCTAATTCTAACCTAAACTCTAAATATTACACTAATAATAACCCAAACCCTAACATCATGCCCTACCCTAACCCTAAACCTAAAGCTAAAGTTAATCCTAACAGTAAAACTAATCCTAACACTAACCCTAATCCTAACCCTAACCCTAAACCCTAAGCCTAACCCAACACTAACCTAACACTACCCCTAACACAAATCCTAACCCTAACCTCTTACTCTAAACCTAACCCTAATATTAACCGTAAACCTAACCTAACCATAACTATATGACTAACGTAACCCTAAAGCCAAAATCTACCCCTAACCCAAATCCTAACACTGATCCTAACATTAAAACTAAAGTTAATCCTAACCCTAACACTAACCGTATCTTTAACTCTAAAACTACCCTAACCATAACCGTAACCCTAACATTATCCCTAAACCTGATTCTAACCCCCAAACTAAAACTAATCCTAATTCTAATTGTAACCCTACCCTATCACTAACCATCAACGTGATCTTAACCCTAAAACTAAGGCTAACCCTAACCCTAATTCTATCTCTAACCCTAAATTTTACACTAAGAATGACCCTAACCCTAACCACATATGCAAATCCTAAGGCTAAACTAATGGTTACATTAACTCTAACTGTAAACCTAAAGGTAAGCCTAACCCTAATCCTTACCCTAACCTAACCCTAAACCTAAACCTAAACCTAACCTTAATCTTAACTCTATTCTCTTACCCTAATCCTAACCCTAATCCTAATGCTAACAAAACCCTAATCCTAATCCTAACCTAAACTTAATCCTAACCTTAACCCTAACCCTAACCTAACCCTAACCCTATCCCTAAACCTAACACTAATACTAACTCTAACCTCTTGCCCGAAACCTAACGCTAACCCTAACCATAAACCTAACACTAACCCTAATCCTAACCTAAACTTAATCCTAACCTTAACCCTAACCCTAACCTAACCCTAACCCTATCCCTAAACCTAACACTAATACTAACTCTAACCTCTTGCCCGAAACCTAACGCTAACCCTAACCATAAACCTAACACTAACCCTAATCCTAAACCCTTCCCCTAACACTATCTCTCACCCTAATCCTGACACTAACACTAAAGTATAACCCTAACCCTAACCTTACCACTAAACTTGAAACTAACCTTAAAACTAAAGCTAATCCTAATGCTAATTCTAACTCTAACCTAACATAAACCTAACTCTAAGTTATAAATTAACAATAAGACTAACCCTAAATCCTTACACTAAACCTAACACTAAACCTAAAGCTAACCCTAACCGTAAAACTAACCCAAACACTAACCCTAACCCTACACTAACCCTAATTCTAACCATAACCCTAACCCCAATTCTAACCCCTAACCCTAACCGTAAACCTAACCCTA
>NW_011889330.1:78183-79810 GCF_000151845.1 Pteropus vampyrus | reverse complement strand
TAACCCTAACCCCAATTCTAACCCCTAACCCTAACCGTAAACCTAACCCTAATCCTAACCCTAAATCTATACCAAATGCTAACACCAAACTAAACCTACCCCAACTCTAATCAAAAATCGACCCCTAAACTAAACCTTACTTGAACCTTAACAGTAATCCTATCTCTAACAATAACCCTAACCCTAACACTTACCCTTACCTTAAAACTAAAGCCAATCCTAATCTTAATTATAACCCTATCACTACCCCTAACACTAACACTAAACCTAAACCTAACCCTAAACCTAACACTAACTCTAAAACTAACACTAATCCTAACTCTAAAATCTTATTCTAACCCTAATCCTAAACTTAACCATAACCTGAACCTATCCCTACTCCTAACTCTAAACTAATCTAACCCTAATCCTAACCCTAATACTAATCCTAACTCTAACCTCTTACCCTAACCCTAACCCATAACCCATAACTGTAAACCTAACCCAAACCATAATGCTAAATCTAACTTTAATCCTAAAACTAACCCCAACCTTAAATCTAAACCAAACCTTAATCGTAACCTTAACACTAAACTTAACCCAGATCATAATCCTAAATTTAAGGCTAATCCTAATCCTAATTCTAAAGCGAACCCTAACACTAATCCTAACCCTAACCCTAACCCTAACCAAACCTTACCCATAACCCTAAGCCCTATCCCTAAATATAACCCTAACCCTAAACCGAACCCAAACCCTAAACCTAACCCTAACACCCTAACACTAAAGCTAAACCTATCACTAACCCTTAACCCTAACCCTAACCTAAAGCTAACAGTAATCCTAACACTAAACCTTAAACTAACCCTAAAGTTAAATCTGTCCCTAAATATAACACTATTTCTAAACATAGCTCTAACACTAACACCTAACCCTAACTCTAACACTAACCCTAACCCTAATCCTATCGTAACCGTAATTCTAACCTAGCCCTAAACCTCACCCTCACCCTAACCCTAACCCTAGCCCTACTCCTAAACTTAACTCTAAGCTAACACTAAATCTCATCTTCACTCTCACTCTAACACTAAACCAAACCTAACCCAAATTTATACGTTAAACGAACCCTAACACTGTCCCTAACCTAACAATAACCCTAAATCTAAGCCTAAAACTAACCCTAACCCTAAGCCCTTATGCTAACCCTAAACCTAAACCTAACATGAACCATAACCCTAACCTTAACCGTAAAGCTAAAGTTAACACAACTCTATACCCAACCGTATACCTTACTCCCAGCACTAATTATAACCCTGAACCAATCACTTACTCCAAAGCTCACCCTCACCTTAAACTTAAAATTAACCCTAACCCAAATTGTAACCCTAAACCCTACCCCAACAATAAGCCTAATATTAACCTAATCATAAACCTAATACTCACCCACACACTAAACCTAACCCTAAACTTAACCTTAAGCTTAACCGTAACCTAACAGTAATCCCGACTCTAACCCTAACCCTAACACAAATTTTAACCGTAACCAGACCCTAACAGTAAAACTAACCCTAATTCCAAAGCAAACCCAACCCTAACTCTAACCCTAACCCCTAAATCTAACCCTAACACGAATCCGAATTATAACACA
>NW_011889330.1:77724-78133 GCF_000151845.1 Pteropus vampyrus | reverse complement strand
ACTCACCCACACACTAAACCTAACCCTAAACTTAACCTTAAGCTTAACCGTAACCTAACAGTAATCCCGACTCTAACCCTAACCCTAACACAAATTTTAACCGTAACCAGACCCTAACAGTAAAACTAACCCTAATTCCAAAGCAAACCCAACCCTAACTCTAACCCTAACCCCTAAATCTAACCCTAACACGAATCCGAATTATAACACAACGCTATACCTAAAACTATATATAAACCCAACATTGACCCTAACCATCAAACAGTCTGAACCTCACCATCATTGTATCCTAAAACATTAAAATAAACCTAACTCAAACCTCAACTTTAACCATAAAACTAAACTAACATTAACCCTAACCATAAAACCTAAATTTAACTCCAACATTAACACTGTCCCGAAACCTGAT
>NW_011889330.1:58409-76563 GCF_000151845.1 Pteropus vampyrus | reverse complement strand
TAACCATAAAATAATCTAACATTAACCCTAACCATAAAACCTAAATTTAACTCCAACATTAACACTGTCCCGAAACCTGATCCTTACACTAACACTAACCTAACCCTATCCCTAAACCTAATCATAATTCTAAACATAACCAGACCCTAATGCTAACCCTAGCTAATTCTTAACCTAAACCTAAACCTAAACTAATTCTAACCCTAAACCAACACTAACCCTAACCCCAAACCTAACACTAACCTTACCATATCAATAAGCCTAACCTTAAACCTCACCCTATCTCTAACCCTAACCCTAACATTAACGCTAACATAACCCTATCCTCACCCTAACCTAACCCTAAAACTAACTCTAAACCTAATGCTAACCTTAATCCTAACCCTAACCCCAACACAAACCTAACCATACCTAAACTTTACCCTAAAATATCTAACCGTAACCCTAATCTAAACGTAACCATTCTCCTAATTGTAAACCTAATTTAAACCTAACCCTAACTCTAAACACTAACCTTAACCTTAACTGTAACCTTAAACGTAAAACTAAAACCTAAAGCTAATGCTAACCCTACCCCTAAACCAATCCCTTACTTTAAACCTCATCCTCACACTTACCCTGACAATAACCCTAAGACTAACTTTATCCTAACCATAAACGTAACACTAACTCTAAACCTAATTAAAAGCTAACCCAAGCCGTATCACTAACATCTACCCTAACCTAAACCAAACTCTATCGCTATCGTTAACCCTAACACTAACGTAAACTTAACCCTAACCTGTAACCCTAACTCTAACCTAAACCTAACCATGACCGTAATCCTATCTCTAAACATAAAGCTAACCCGTAAGCTAACCACACGCAAAACCTAAACCTAAGCTAAACCTAAACCAAACCTTATCCCAAACCTCTAACCACAACCTTAACAGTAACATAAACCCGTAGAAGCTACAAATTGTACAGTTCACTTCAGGATATGGAAATCAGGCATTCAAATGCTAGTTTCCTTTGTATGTACTGCATACTTTCTATCAAGTTGACAGTATTTCTATCTCTTCTTAATGGCAAACGGTGAACCGAAGTATGAAAAAATCTTACCACATTGTTCCTCGCTGCAGTCTCATGTCTTTTCAGCATATACCCTCTCTTCCAAAACACGGAAGCCTGAGTCCGCTTCATACGAATTTCTACAATGAAAACTCCCCGATTTCCAGAATAAATTTCACACTGTGAAACGAGTTTTTGGAAGATTCTCACTTTGAATCAGGTAGTACAATTATCAAGTTGCTTCTTAGAACAATACTGCAGCCCATTCAAAATACCTGTATATCACTTACCAAAAAGGATGAGTATGGAGCAGCTTTTCTAAACAGAAACTTACAGAGTGGATGCGTGTCTTTCCAAAGCCTTAGCCTCAAGTATTATTTGTCAGTGTGGTCAATCTTCTGAATTAAGTACATTTACATGCCTGCCTTCATGCTTCAAACTGGTCAGTGTCCGTCCAAAATCTGTGGAGACAGTTTCCATTTCCGCATAGAGTAGCAAACATATGGTGTTCATTTATGGAACTGCGCTTCTGAGGACACAGATTCCTACCACATCCTCCCCAGAAGGATTGCCCTTCAAATTACCCTTCGACACCACAGGTAACACACTGTGGCGTTGTGGGTTTTCTGGCACAGAAGAAAGACTGTATACGAAAGCTCTATGTGTGCTGCTATTCCCAACTACAAACAAGCTGCCATTGTATTACTACCTGCTAGTGCATTGTAGGCAGACGCCAACGTCAAGAACATAAAGGTCAAGAGTGTTTCCCACATGCTGCTTGGAACTGAAAGGAGGACACTCCAAAACAGATATACAGTTATGTCACACTGAGAGTCAGCATCACTCATGTCAATAAAAGCATTGCTAAGAACATGATCAAAGCAAAAAAAAAAAAATGGATTCCCCAAAGGACAGTCAAGAACTGCATTTCCTTTATGTACATTGGTAGCGTCCTGACTGACTTCAAAGAATATGCCAATCCGACCACCAAATCTTTGACTGAACTTCTGTATGACAGAAAGAAGGCATTCAAAAAAGAATTTCCTTGCATGTGCTGCAGACTTTCTCTAAAGTTGATAGTATTTCTCTCAGTTCTTAATGGCAACATGTGAATCAAAGTATTGAAACACCCACCATGCCAATTGTTAATTGCTGCAGTCTAATATCTTTCCAGCATATACACTCACCTCTAAAAACGGATGCCTGAACCCGCTTCATATGAATTTCTGCAATGAAAACTGCCAGGATTCCAGCATTCGTTACACACTTTGTAGTTGTTGGAAGATTCAACTTTGCTTCAGAAACTACTGTTTTTAAGTCACTATTTAGAACAAGACTGCAGCCCATTCAAAATACCGGTATATCACTTAGAATAAAGGATGAGTATGGAACACGGTGTCTAAACAGAAGCTACTAGAGTGAAAGCAGAGATTTTCAAAGCCTTTGCCTCTAACATGATTTGTCAGAGAGATCTAAACTCTGAAATAAGCATATTTGGATGCAGCATACATGCTCCAAAATTTGGTCTGTGTCCTTCTCATCAATCCAGGGAGATGGTTTCAATTTCCACGCACAGTACAAAAGATTTTGAATTCCTATATGGAACGCGGCTTCTGAGCACACAGATTTCAGCACATTCTCACCAGAGGGATTTCTCTTCAAATTCACCTTGGACACAGCATGCCACATACGGTGTCTTTCTGTTTTCCAGGGCAAACATACACTGTATTGGAAAGCTGGTAGTCTGCCACTAGTACAAACTACAAAGATGCTGCCACTGTATTACTACCTGCTTGTACACTGTAGGCAGACGGCAAGTTCAAGATTATGAATGTCAAGATAGTTTCCCACCAGCTCTTTGGTACTGAAAACTGCATGCATCCAAACAGATCTACAGTTATGTCAGACTGGGATTGAGCATCAATCGTATCAAAAACAACGGGACTAAGAGCAGACTCAAATCGAAATGTATAACCCGATTGATGAGCAAGAATTATAATTTCCTTCTGTACTTTATTAGAATGCTGACTGATTTCACAAGATATACCAATAGAAGGGACAAATTGTTGACTGCACTTCTGGATACGGAAGTCAGGCATTCAAATGCTAGTTTCCTTTCTATGTGCTGCATACTTTCTACAACGTTTACAGTGTTTCTATCTCTTCTTACTGGAAAATGGTGAACTGAAGCATTAAAACATCATACCACATTTTTCCTCGCTGCAGTCTCATGTCTTTTCAGCATATACCCTCTCTTCCAAAACACAGTAGCCTGAATCTGCTTTGTATGAATTTCTACAATGAAAATTCCCCGGTTTCCAGGATTAACCTTACACTTTGTAGTTTTTGGAAGATTCTCACTTTGATTCGGGAAGTACAATTATCAAGTCGCTTCTTAGAACAGTACCACAGCCCATTCCACATACCTATATATAACTTAGCAAAAAGGATGACTACAGAGCAGCATTATTAACCCAAACCTTAACACTAAGCCTAAAAATAACCCTAACACTAACCTTAACCTTAACCTAAACTTAAACCTAATCCTAACCATAACCACAAAAATAAACCTTTCAAGAACCCTGTCGTTAACCCTAACCTGAACCCTAATCCTAAACGCTAACCGTGACACTAACCCTAACATTTATCCTAAACCTGAACCTATCTCTAAAACTCAAGATAATCCTAAACCTAATTCTAACCCTAATCATAAATTTTACACTAACAGTGACCCTAACTCTAACACCTTACCATAACCCTAACCCAAAAACTAAAGCTAACCCAAACCCTAATAGTAACCCCACACTAACACTAAGCCTAACCCTGAACTTAAACGTAAAACTAAAGCTAAATCTAACCCAATTCTAACCCTAACTCTAAATTTTACACTAACAATAGCATAACCCTAACCTGTTTCCCTTACACTAACCCTAAAATATAGCTAAGCCTAATTCTAATACTAAGCCTCTTCCAAGCATAACGTTAACCTAAACCTAACACTAATCCTAATAGTAACCCTAACACTAACCTCACCCTAACCCTAACCATAACCTAAACCTAAAACTTAACCCTAACACTTACCATAAAAATAAACCTAAACTAAATCCTATCCAAACCTAATGGTAACCCTAATCCTAACCTAACTCTAACACTATCCCTAACCATAACACAAATCATAAATCTAACTTCCTATCTTAACCCTAACCCTTAACCTAATACTAACGTTAACTCTAACAAGATCCTCACCCTAAAACTAAAGATAATCCTAACCATAATTCTAACCCTAACCCTAACACTAACTTAAAACCTAACCCTAACCCTAAAACTAATCCCTAAAAGCAACCCTATCCCTAAGCCCTTACAATAACACTAACTCTAACCCTAAACCTAACACTAAACCTAGCTTGAAATTTTACACTAACAATAACTATAAAGCTAAACACTTACACTAACCTTAACCATAAACATAAACCTAACTCCAACCTTAACACTAAACATAACTCTAACCCTAACCCTAATCTAAACATAGCCCGAAACCTAAACCTAAACATAAACCTACCGCTAAACTAAACTAAACTGAACCCTAATGGTAACCATAACGCTAATCTAACCCTAAACATAACCCTAACCCTAACTCTAATCTGAACTCTATACTTTTACGATAACCCTAACCTAAACGTAACTCTAACCCTAACAATAACTCCATACCCTAACCCTAAACCTAAACCTAAACTTAACCCTAACCCTAACCTGAACCTTAACGTAACTCTTACCCTTACACTAAGCATAACACTCATCCAAACAATAAACTCTTTAACCCTCACCCTAACTTTAACCCTTACAGTAACCCTAACACTAACTCTAACCTTAACCCAAACCCGACCCTTATCCTAACTTTATCCCTAACACTAAACATAACCCTAATCTCTAGCCCTAACCCTCACCCTACCCGAAACCCTAACACTAAAACTAACCCTACCATAACCCTAATCTAAACCCAACTTGAATCCTAACGGTAATCCTATTACTAAACCGAAGCCTAAACCTGACCCTAAACCTCAAACTAAAATTAATCATAATCCTACCTCTAACCCTATTACTTACACTAATACTGATCTAAATTTTACACTAATTTTAACGTTAACCCCAATTCTAAACCTAACCCTAACCTAAACGTAACCCGCTCCTAACCATGATTCTTACCCTAACCTAAACCTAATCCTAATCCTAATTTAAACCTAACCCTAATTCTTACAATAACCATAACCCTTAATTTTAAAATAATAATAACCTAACTCTAACTCCTTACCTAAACCTAACCCTAACCCTAACTTTAACTCTAAAACTAATTCTAACCCTAAACCTAACACTATCCCTAACACTAATATAACTCTACAGGCTTGCATTAACCCTAACCCTAACACCTTATACTAACCCTAACCCTAACAATAATTCTAACACTAACCTTAACCTTGATCCTAACCCTCAGAAAAAGCTAATCCTTACCATAATTCTAACCCTAAATCTAACAATATATCCAAGCCTAAATTTTAAACTGACAATGAATCTAATCCTAACTTCTTGTCATAAATTTGACCGTAATCCTAAATTTAAATCTAAAACTAACCTTACCACTAAACCTAAACCCTTACGCTAACCCTAGCCCTACTTTAACTCTAAAAATAACTCTAATCCTAATCCTAACACTAAACCTAACCCTAACCCTAGTTTTAAACTAAACCTAAGCCTAACCATTACCCTAAACATACCCTAAACCTAAAACTTACCTTAACACTAATCCCATCGCTAACCTCTTACCCTAACCCTACCCCTAAACCTAAGAGTAACACTAACAATAACCATAACCCTAACTCCAACCCCAATGTAAACCTAAAAGTAACCCTAACTTAAAATTAACCCTAATCCTAACATTGACACTAAACCTAACTCTAATTTCTTACTCTAATCCTAATTCTAATCCTTAAGGAAATGATAACCCTAACCCTAAATTTTGATCTTAAAATAACCCTATCCCTAACCCCTTACCCTAACCCTAAACCCAATCATAACTTTAATGTTAAAACTAATTCTAACCTGAACCAAAACACTAATATTAACCCTTACCCTGATCATATCCCCAAAACGAAAGCTAATCCTAACTCTAATTCTAACTGTAACCTTAAAACTAAACCTAATCCTAACTCTAACCCTAACCCTAAACCCAAACCTAACCCTAACTCTAACCCTAATCCTAACGATAACTCTAACCCTAATATTAAACCTAAACCTAACACTAAGCCATTACCCTAACCTATCTCTAACCCTAACCCTAACCCTAAAACTAATCCTAACTCTTAACGTGACCCTAAATCTAACACTAACTGTAACCCAAATGCTAACCTAAACCTAACCGAAAATCTCACCTTAACCTGAACCCTAACCTAAACCTAACGCTAACCATAACCTGAACCATAAACCTACCGCTAAACTAAAAGTAACCCTAAACCTAACACTAAAGCCTAACCAAAACTCTAACCGTAATCATAACCATGATCTTTACCCTAAACCTAAAGCAAATGCAAACCCAAATCTAACCCTAAATCTAACAATAAACCTTACCCTAAATTACAGACTATTGGTAAACCGAACCCTAACCCCTTAAGCTGAACCTAACCCTAACCCCAACTTTAAATCTAAAACTAACCCTAACAAAAACCTCAACCCTAATATTAACCATAACCCTGAATGTAACCGTAAAACTAAAGCTAATCGTAACACTAATTCTAACCCTAATGCTAACAATAACTAAAACTCACAATCTAACCCTAAAACTAAAGCTATTCCTATCTTTAAGTCTAACCATATATCTAAATTATACACTAACAATAATCCTAACCTAACCTTAACTGCTTACCTCAACACTAACCCTAAATCTAAGGCGAACTCTAAAACTAACATTAGCACTAAACCTAAACCTAACACTAACCTAACCCTAACCTAACCTTAAGCCTAAACCTAACCCTAATCCTAACACTCGACATAAAGCTAGCCCTAACCCTAACACTAACCCAAACCCTAACACTAAACTTAACACAAAACATAAACCTAAACCCAGCAATAACCCTAACCCTTAACCCTAATCCTATCTCTAACCCTAACACTAATCTTAACTATATCTTCTTACCCGCACCATACGTTCAAACTAACATAAACCTTACCCTAACACTAACACTAAGCCTATCGTTAACCCTAACCCTAACCCTAATCCTAAACCTAACCATAAACTTAACCCCAACCCTAACCCTAACCCTAACCCTAACCCTAACCCTAACCTAAAGCTAAGCCTACCCCTAACCATAACTAGAACCGTAACCTAAACCTAACTATAACCCTAATATAAACCTAACCGTAACCCTAAAATTAATTCTAACTCTAACCTCTTACCCTAACCATAATCCTAATTCTGATCCTAACCCTAAAACTAAATTTAATCCTAACCCTAAATCTAACCCTCACTCTAACACTAACCCTAACCCTAAATTTTACAAAACAATAAATATAACTGTAAGCACTTAACCCTATCTAACTCTAACTCTAACTTTAACTTTAAAACTAATACTAACCCTAAAACTAATATTAACCCAAACCCAGATTCTAACCTAAAAATTACAGCTAATACTAACCTTAAACCTAAAACTAACCCTAACCCTAACATAATTACCCTAAACATATCCCTAACCCTAACACTAACCTTAACTGTAACATTAACTCTAAACTTAAACTTAACCATAAACCTAAACCTAACCCTAACCCTACTCTAACACTAACCCTAAACTAACCCTAACCTAAATCTAACCTTAATCCTAACCCCACCATATCCCTAAACTTAAACATAACCCTAACCTAAATCTACCCCTAATCCTAACCCTAACCATTAACCTACCCCCGAAATAAACATTGACCGAATGCTAACGGTAACCCTAACACTAACCCTAATCCTAAACCTTCATTATAACTATAACCCTAACACTGACCCTAACCCTCATTCTATCCTTAAAACCAAAGCTAATCTGAAACCTAATTTGACCCTAATCATAAATTTTTACACTAACATAACCCTAAATCTAACACCTTATCGTAATCCTAACCCTAAAACTAAAGCTAACCCAAAACCTAATAGTAACCTTTACCGTAAAACTAACCCTAACCCTGATCTTAACCCTAAAACTAAAGCTAAATCTAGCCCAATTCTAACCCTAACCCTAAATTTTAAATTAACAATAGCATTAACCCTATCTGGTTTCCCTTACGCTAACGCTAAACATAGCTAGGTGTAACCCTAACACTAACCTATTCCTAAGCATAACCTTAAACTAAACCTGACCCAAAGCCTAATGGAAACCCTAACCCTAAACTAACCCTAACCCTATCCCTTAACCTAATACAAATCCTAAATCTAACTTCTTTCCTAAACATAACCCTAAACCTAATTCTAATGCTAACTCTAACCAAGATCCTAACCCTAAAACTAAAGATAATCTTAACCCTAATTCTAACCTTACTCCTTACACTAACCCTAAATCTGAATTTTACACTAACAATAACCCAAAACCGATCCCCTAAACGTAAACCTAATCCTAAATATAACTTTAGCTATAAAACTAACCCTATCACAAACAGTAACACTAAACCTAAAGATAAATCTAACCCTAAGAGCAATCCTAACAATAACCCTAAAATTACTCCTAAGACTAACGCTAACCCAAACTCTAACCACAGACCCAAACGTAACACTAACCCTAACCCCTTACCGTAACCCTAGCCCTATCCCTAACAATAAACCTTAACCCTAAACATAACCCTAACTATAACCATAATCCTAACCCTAAGATAAAGCTAATCCTAACTGTAATTCTAACCCTAAACCTAACAATGTTTCCAACACTAAATTTTAAAATGACAATTACCCGAATCCTAAAACCTTACCCATAATTTGACCGTAACAGAAAATTTAACTCTAAAATTAACCCTGCCCCTAACTCTAAACTCTTACATTAACCCTAACACTAATTTTAACTCTAAAAATTATTCTAATCCTAATCCTAACACTAACCCTAACACTAACCCTAATCTTAAACTAAAAGAAACCCTAACCTTTACCCTAACCTTACCCGAACCCTAAACATTACCCTAACACTAATCCCATCTCTAGCTTCTTACCATAACCCTAACCCTAAACCTAAGGCTAACCCTAGCACTAACCCTACCATAACTCCAACCGTTACGTAAACCTAACCGTAAACCTAACTTAAAACTAAACCTAACCCTAACATTAACACTAAACCTACTCTAACTTCTTACTCAAACCCTAATTCTAAGCATTACCGTAATGATAAAACTAACCTTAAATTTTGAATTTACAATAATCCTAACTCTAACGCCTTTCCCTAACCCTAATTCTAATTTTAACTCTAAAACTAACTAAAACCCTAACCCTAACCTTAACCCTAACTTTAACCCGAATCTCAACCTACCTTAACTCTAACCCTAACCCTAACTTGAGCCCTAACCTAAAGCTAAGCCTAACCCTATAACCTAAAACTAATCTTATCCATAACCCTGAGTCTAACCTTAAAACTAAATCTAATGCAAACCCTAATTCTATCCGTAAACCTAATACTACCCCTAACCTTAAATTTTACACTAACAATAACTCTAACCCTAACCACTTATTCTAACCCTAACCCCAAACTAATGCTAACTCTAACCCTAACCCTAACCCTAAGCCTAACCGTAACCTAACCCTAACCCTAACTGTAACTCTAATCATAAACCTACTGATAAACGAAACCTAAGCCTAACCGTAACACGAAAGCCTAACCGTAACTCTAACCCTAATAATAACACTGATCCTTATCCTAAACTAAATCTAAAACTAGCACAAATTCTAACCTTAATCCTAACAATAACCTTTACCCTAAATTTTAAAATAACAGTAACCCGAACTCTAAACCCTTAAATTAAACCTAACTCTAACTCCAACTTTAAATCTAAAACTAACCTTACACTTAACCTCAACACTAACATTAACCTTAATCCTGAAACTAACCCTAAAACTAAAGCTAATTCTAACTCTAATGCTAACAATAACCACAACCCTTCACCTAATCCTAATATTAAAGCTATTCCTAAATTTAATACTAACAATATACCTAAATTATATACTAAACATAATCCTAAAATTAGCTTCTTATCTTAACCCTAACCCTAAATTAAGGCTAACCCGAAAGCTAACACTAACGCTAACCTTAACCAAAATCCTAACCTAAACATAACCCTAAACCTAACCCTAACCTAACCATAAGCCTAATCCTAACAATCACCCTAACCCAACACTAACACTAATTCTAACTCTAACATTTTACCCTAAACTTAAACCTTACCCTAACTCGAACCCTAACATAACCTAACCCTAACACTAAAACAACAGGAACCCTAAACCTAAAGCCTAAACCTAATCCTAACCCTATCCTAAACCTAACCCTAACATTAATTGTTCTCCTAACCTTAAAACAAAAGTTAATCTTAGCCCTAATTCTAAACTTTACCTTAACAATAACCCTAAACATAAGTTTTAAACTAACAATAACTCTGACACTAACCCTTTAACTTAAACCTCACCCTAAGCCTAAATTTAACTCTAAATCTATCTCTAACCCTAAACCTAACCCTAACACTCACGCTAACCCTAACTCTATCCACAAACTAAACCAAATCCTAAAACTAACCTAACTTAAATCTAACCCTACCCCTAAGCCTAACACTGATCCTAACCTTAAAACTAAAGTGAATCCTAACCCTAATTCTAAGGCTAAACCTAACAATAACTAATACTAAATTTTAATCTAACAATAACCCTAACCCTAAACACTTACCCTCAAAGTAACTCTAACCCTAAGTTTAACTCTAAAGTAACTTTAACTCTAAGTCTAGCACTAACACTATCCTTAACCCTAACTCTAACACTAATGTATACCAAACCTTAACTCAAAACCTAACTTAAAGCTAACCGTAACCCAAAAACTAACTCTGATCATAACCTTAAAACTAAAGCTACTCCTACACCTAATTCTAAACCTAACCCTAACACTAACCCGAACATTGAATCTAACCCTAAAACTAAAGCTTATCCCCTTACACTAAACCTAACCCTAACCCGAACTTTAACTCTAAAAATAATTCTAACTCTAACCGTAACCCTAATATTAACCCAGAAATTGATCCTAACGCTAAAACTAAAGCTAATCCTAATCTTAATTCTAATCAGAAAACTAACACTAATCTTAACCCTAAATTTTTCACAATTAATCTAAACCTGACCACTTACGCTAACCAAACCCTAACCCTAACTTTTACTCTAAAAGTAAATCTAACCCTAACCCGATCCCTAAACCTCATCCTAAACTTAAATCTAACAGGAACCCTAACCCTGAACTTAATACTAAAATAAAGCTAATCCTAAACCTAATTCTAACTTTAACCCTAAATTTTACACTAATAATAAATCTATCCCTAAACCATTATCCTCACCCTTACCGTAACCTAAAGCTAAACCTAACATAACACTAACCCTAACAATAACTCTAACCCTAACCTAAACCTAACCATAACCCTAACCCTAAACATATACCTAAACCTAAAATAAATCTTAAGCAAAGCATAACAGTAACCCTAACCCTAACCTAACTCTAATCCTAACCCTTACCATAACACTAATCTAACTCTAACCTCTTGCCTTAAACATAACAGTAACCCTAACCCTAACCTAACTCTAATCCTAACCCTTACCATAACACTAATCTAACTCTAACCTCTTGCCTTAAAGCTAACCCTAAACTTAACCATAACCCTGATCCTAATACTAAAACTAATGCTAATCCTAACCCAAATTCTAAACCTAACTCTAACAATAACTCTTACATTAAATTTTAAACTAACAATAACCCCAACTCTAACCCCTTAACGTAAAAATAACCTGAGTCCTAACTTTAATCCAAAACTAACCCTAACTCTAACCCCAACCTAACATTAACCTTAACACTGATCTTAACCCTTAAACTAAAGTTAAAGATAACCATAATTCCAAACCCTCCCCCTGCCACTGACCCTAACACTAACTTAAACCTATTCCTAACCCAAACCGTAACAGTAATCCCATACCTAACCTATTATTCTAACTGTAACCCTACCTCTAACCCTAACCCTAACCAAGATCTAAATTTTACCCTAACCCTAACCCTAAACTTAACTCTCAAACTAACCCTAACCCTAATCGTATTTCTAATCCTAACCCTAAACCTAACTATAACCCTGATCCTAATACTAAAACTAATGCTAACCCTAAACCTAACATTAACCATAACCCTGATCCTAAACCTAAAACTAAAGCTAATTTAACTTGAATTCTAACCCTAACCCTTAATTTTACACTAACATTAATGCTAACCTTACTACCTACCATAAACCTAACACTAAACCAAATGTAAATCTAAAAGAAACCCTAATCCTAACCTGAACTCTAACCCTAACTTTAACCCTAACCCTAAAACTAACCTTAACCCAGAACCTAACCCTAAAACTAAAGCTAAAGCTAACACTAATTCTAATCCTAACCCTAAATTTACACTAATAACCCTAAACCTAAACCTAAATGTAACCCTAACACTAACACCTTACCCTAACGTTTACCTGAACCTTAACCCTGATCCTAATCTAAAGCTAATACTAACCCAAATTCAAACCCTATCTCTAACAATAATCCTAAGCCTAAAATTTAAACTAACAGTAACCCTAACCCTAATCTCTTACCCTATTTCTAACCCTGAAGCTAATACTAACCGTAAGCCTAACACTAACCCTAACCCTAACCTTAACCCTAATTAAATCTAACCCTAACCCTAACACTATCTTAATCCTAAAACTAGAGCTAAATCTAAACCAATTCTAACCCTAACGCTAAATTTTCCACTAACAAGAACCAAACCCTACCTTCTTACTCTGAACCTAACCATAAACATAAATTAACTTTAAAATTGACTCGAACCATAACCCTAAACCTAACGCTAACAATAACTCTAACCCGAACCTAAACCTAATCATAACCCAATCCCTAAACCTATCTCTAACCCTAATTCTAATCCTAACTCTAACCTCTTACCCTAACACTAACCCTTACCCTAACCCTAACTCAAACACTAATCCGAACCCCTTACCGTAGCCCTAATCCTAACGTTAACTCTAAAATTAACTCAAACACTAATTTAACCCTAACATTAACCCTAACCTTGAATCTAACCCTAAAACTAAAGCAAATCGTAACCCTAATTCAAACCCTAACCTTAATACTAACTATAACTCTGAACCTAACCTAATATTAAAGCAAATCCTAAATTTAATTCTTAACATAAACCTAAATTATACACTAACTATAACCTTCACATTAACCCCTTACCTTAACCATAACCCTAAACCTAATGATAACCCTAACTCTAACACTAACTTAATGCTAACCCTAATCCTAACCTGAATTTAACCATATTCCTAACCCTAACTTAACTCTAAACCCAACCCTACCCTAACAAAAATCTGAAAGCCGAACCCTAACTGGAACCCTAACCCTAATCCTATTACTCCCTTAAAATTAAAGTTAATCCTAACCCTAATTCTAACTCTAAACCTAACAATAACCCTAAGTCTAAATTTTAAACTAACAATAACACTAATCCTAACCCATAATATAAACCTAACCCTAAACCTAAATTTAACCCTAAAACTAACTCTAAACATAACCTAATTTTTAAAATAACCCTAATCCTGATCTGAACCCTAAACTAAAACTAATCCAAAGCTATTTCTAGACCTTATCCTGAATTTTACACTAACGATAACCCTATCCCTAACTCTAACCATTACACTAACTCTAACCCTAACAGTAACCCTTATCTACACCTAACCCTAACCCTGATAGTACGATAAATCTACCCCTAATCTAACCCTAAACCTAACTTTAACCATAATACAAATGCTATGACTAACCTCTTACCCTAACCCTAACACCTAACCGAAAAGTAATACTAAGCCTAAACCTTAAGCTAACGCTAATCATAACACTAATCCTAACTCTAACGTTAACTCTAACCTAAACATAACCCTAACCCTAAATATATATCTACCCCTAAATTAAACCTAACCTGAACCGTAATGGTAACCCAACTCTAAATTAACCTTAACGCCAACCCTAACACTAATTCTAACTCTTAACTCTTATAATAAACCTAACACTAAACCTGATCCTAAACCTAAAATTAAAGCTAATCCTAACCCTAATTCTAACTGTAACCCTACAACTAACCTTAACTCTGAATTTCACACTATTAATAACGCTAACCCTAACCCCTTACACTAACTCTAACATCTTATGCTAACCCTAACCCTAAATTTAAAGCTAACCTTAACTCTAACTGTAACCCGAACCCTAACAGTAATTCTAACCTAAACCTAACCTTAACCCTAACTATAAATCTAAACATAAGCTAAACCTAATCGGTTTCTAACTGTAACCCTAACCCTAACCTAACCCTATCTTTAACCCTAACTCTAACACAAATTCTAAATATAACTTGTAACTTCACTCTAACCCTCACCCTAACACTAAAGCTAATCCTAATCCAAACAGTACACTTACCTAAAACTAAAGATAATCTCTAGTTTAATCCCTAACTCTAACCCTAACACTAACAATAAAACTATCTTCAAATTTTACATTAACAGTAATCCAAAACTTACCCCTTACACTAAACCTAATCATAGCCATAACTTTAACTGTAAAACTAACCCTAACACTAACCCTAATACCAAATCTAAAGCTAAACCTAACCCTAGGAGTAACCCTAATTCTAACGCTAACGTTACCCCCACCCTAACCCTAACCCTAACCCTAACCCCTAACCCAAATCCGAACCCTAACTTTAAGCACTTACCTTAACACTAACCCACTCACTAACACTAAACTCTAATCCTAACTTTAAGCCTATTCCTAAATCTGATTCTACCCTTAAAACTAAAGATAACATTAATGCTAAACCAAATCCTAACCCTAAATTTAACTCTAAAACTAACCCTAACATTTACCCTGAAACTAAGACTAACCCTAACTCTCAATTTAACACTATCAATAACCCCAAACTTAACTCTTTGTACTAAAACTAATCTTAAGAATAACTTTAACTGTAAAACTAACTCTAATCCTAACCATAACACTAAACCTAAAGCTAACCCAAATCCTAAGAGTAGCCCTAAACTTAACCCATAACTTACCACTAACCCTAACCCGAACCCTAACATTAACACCTAACTCAAACCCTAAACCTAAATGTAACCCCTTACCATGAACCTAACCCTATCCCTAACACTAAACCCTCATCATAACATCAAACCTAACCCTAACACTGATCCTAACCCTAAAATTTACACTAACAATAAAAATGACCCTAACCTCTTACCCTAAAACTAAATCTAACCCTAAATTTAAAACTGAAATTAACCCTAACCTTAACATTAAACTTAACATTACCCTTACCCCTAACCTATAGCTAACCCTAACCCTAACACAAACTCTAACATTAACCCTAACCCCAACATAAACCCTAACCATAATTCTAACCCTAAACTATATCTAATCCTAACCCAAAAACTAATGCTTACCCTAACACTCACCCTAACCCTAAACCTAACACTCACCCTAACCCGTTATACTAACTGTAACCGTAACCCTATCCATAAAGCTATCACTAAACTGAACTTAACCAAAACCCTAACGGTAACCCTAACCGTATTCTAACACTAACCCTAACACTAAACCAAACACAAATCCTAAATCTAACTTCTTACGCTAACCATAAAACCTTATGATAACCCTAATCCTAACCCTAACTCTAACCAAGATCCTAAGCCTAAAATTAAGGATAATCCTAACCCTAATTCTAACCCTAACTTTAACACTAAACCTGTCTAAATTTTACACTAACAATAAACCAAAACGTAACCCTTAAACTAAAGCCAATCCTATCCCTAACTTTAACTCTAAAATTAACCCTAACCCTAACCTGAACACAAAACCTAAAGTTAAAACTAACCCTAAGTGTAACCCTAACCCTAAACCCTTACCTTGTACATAAAACGAAACCTTAACCATAAACTTAACCCTATCACTAACCCAGATCCTAACCCCAAAACTAAAGCTACACCTAAACCTAACACAAACCCTAACCCTAAATTTTACACTAACAAATACCTTAACCCTAACCCTTACACTAACCCTAAATTTACCTCTAAAACTAACCCTAACCTAAACCTTAACCCTAATATTAACACTTACCCTTATACTAATGGTTAAAGTAAAGCTAATCCTAACCGTAATTCTGACCCTAAACTTAACACTAACCATAAACCTGATCCTAACCCTAAAATTAAGCTAAACCTAACCCTAACCATAACACTAAACTTTTAGCTAACCCTCACTCTAACAATAACCCTAACACTATGCCTAACTCTAACCTAAACCTAACCCTAAAACTAATTTAAATCTAAAAGTAATCCTAACCATAATCCTAAACCTAACCCTAAATATTGAACTAACAATAACACTAGACCTAACCCCTTATCCTAAACCTAACCCTAAATCTAACTTTAAGTCTAAAACTAACCCTAACTCTAATCTTAAACCTAACATTAACCCGAACACTAATCCTAACACTAAAACTAAAGCTTATCCTAACCCTAAGACTAATTCTAACACAAACCCTTACCATAACCTAAACCTAACAATAATCCTAAAACTAAGCATAAACCTACCACTAAACTAAACCTTACATGAGCCCTAATGGCAAACCTAAACCTAACCATATTCTAAAATTAACCCTAAACCTAAACCTATCCCTAACCCTAATATTAACTGCAATCCTGACTCTAACCCTAAAAATCAAGCTAATGCTTAATTTTAAAGCTATCCCTAACATTTACCCTAACCCTGATCCTAACCCGAAAACTAAAATTAATCCTACTCCAATTCTAACCCTAACCGTAAATTGTACACTAATAAACATAACCTTAAAGCTAACCCTAAACCTAACACTAAAGCCTAACAATAATATTTACCCTAAACTTAACCCTGATTCTAATACTGAATCCAAAGCTAATATTATCCCAAATTGAAAGCCTATCTCTAACACTAATCTGAACTCTAAATTTTAAACTAACAGTAACCCTAACCCTAACCCCTTACCCTATCTATATCCCTGACGCTAATGCTAAATGTAAGCCTGAAACTAACCTTAACTCTAACTTAAATCTAACCCTAACCCTAAAACTAACGTAACCCTAAAACTAACCCTAACACTAATCCTAACTCTAACCTCTTACCCAAAACGTATCCCGAAACCTAACTTTAACTGTAAAACTAACCCTAACCCTATCCCTAACACTAAACCTAACCAAGATACAAACCCTAAAGTTAAAGCTAAACATAAGCTTAAATTGAAACCTAATCCTAAATTTTACACTAACAATAACCCTAACCGTAACCCCTTACCAAAAACCAAACCCTAACCCTAAATCTAACCCTACCCTTACCCTCACCCTAACCTAAACCTAACCCTAACTGTAACCCTAAACTACCCAAACCGTAAAAATATCGCTAACCCTAACCCTAAATCTAACCCTAATCCCTTACCGTAAACTTAACTTTAACCCTAACATTAACACTAACCCTACCCCTAATCCTAACGCTAACCCTAAATCTAAATTTTAACTAACAATAAATATAAACCTAACCCCTTACACTAACTTTAACCCTAAACCTAAAGCTAACCCTAAATCTAACACAAAACCTACTACTATCCCTAATGCCAATCTAAACATAACACTAACCCTATTCCTAAACATAAACCTATTGCTAATCTAAACATAAACTGAACCCTAACGGTAACCCTAATGCTAACCTAACCCTAAAACTAACCATAACCCCTTACCCTAATCAAAAACCCTA
>NW_011889330.1:54037-57179 GCF_000151845.1 Pteropus vampyrus | reverse complement strand
CCCTAATCCTACCCTAAACTTGAGCTTAAACCTGGCTCTAAACCTAACCCTAACATTCACTGTAATGTTAACCCTAACACTAATACTAACCCTAACCTAAAACTACCTAACCCTAACCCTAACCCTAACCATAAAACTACCCCTAAACTAAACGTAACTTGAAACCTAATGGTAATCTATCCCTAACCCTTACCCTAACCCTGACCCTAAACCTAAAGCAAAAGCTATACCTAATCCTAATCTAACCAAATTAACTGCATTACACTTAACCGTAAATTTCACGTTAACAATAACCCAAACCCTAACCCTAACAATAACCCTAACCCTAAACCTAATTCTAAAGTAAATCTATTTCTAAATTTTACTCTAAATCTAACGCTGAAACTAACCCTAACCCTAACCTTAACACAAAAACTAAAGCAATTTCTAACCGTATTCTAACCCTGGCCCTAACACTAACCCCAATCCTAACTCTAAACCTAACCGTAAACCCAATCTTAAAATTGACAATAACTCTAACCCTAAACCTAACCATAACATGTAACCTGAACCCTAAACCTAACCCTAATCCTATCCTTTACCCTAAACCTAACCCTAAAACTAACACAAACCCTAACCCTAAATTTTACACCAACTATAACCATAACCCGAACCCCTTAACCTTAACCAAATACTAACCCCAAATTAACTCTAACATTAACTCTTACCCTAACCCAAAACCTAACTGTAACACTAACCATAACCGAGATCCTAACCCTAAAACTAAACCTAATTCTAAACCTAATTCGAACACTAACCCTAATTTTACACTAACAATAACCGAAACCCTAATCCTAAAACTAACCCTATCTCTAATCCTAATCATAATTCTAAGCCTAACCATAAAACTAAAATTAACCCTAATCCTTAGCCCTTACTCTAACCGTAAACCTAAACTTAACATGAACTTTAACCCTAGCCCTAAATCTAAACTTAAATTAACACAACACTATACCCAACCGCATACCTTAACCCCAACACTAACCATAACCCTGAACCAATCACTTACGCTAAAGCTCATCCTCACCCTAACCCTAAAACTAACCCCAACCAAAATCGTAAACCTAACTCTATCCTAACCCTAAGCCTAATATTGACCTAATCATAAACCTCAGACTCACCCACACTCTAAATCTAACCCTAAATTTAACCTTAAGCTTAACCGTAACCTAACACTAAACCTGACTCTAACCCTAAACCTGAACCAAACTTTAACACTAACCAAACCCTAACACTAAAACTAACCCTAATGCCACACCAAACCTAACCCTAACGCTAACCCTAACCCCTAACCCTAACCCTAACACTAATGCCTAACACTACACCTAACCCCAACATTAACTCTAACCCTCAAACAAACACTCAGTCTGAACCTCACCATCACTGTAACCAAAAACATTACAGTAAACCTAAACCAAAATTCAACCTTTACCATAAAACTAACCTAACATTAACCCTAACCATAAAACCTAAATTTAACTCCAACATTAACACTGACCCGAAACCTGATCCTTACACTAACACTAACCTAACCCTATCCCTAAACTTAATCGTAATTCTAAACGTAACCTAATCCTAACGCTTATCCTACCTAATTCTTAACCTCAACTGAAACCTAAACTAATTCTAACCCTAAACCAACACTAACCCTAACCCGAAACATAATATGAACCCTAAATCTAACCTATTACCATATCACTAAGCCTAACCTTAAACCTCACCCTATCTCTAACCCTAACCCTAACCCTAACCCTAACTCTAAAATAACACTATCCTCACCCTAGCTAGCACTATCACTAACTCTAAACCTAATGCTAACCTTAATTGCAACCCTAACCCCAACCTTAACCTAACCATACCTAAACCTTACCCTAAAAAAATCTAACTGTAACCCTAATCTAAACCTAACCCTCCCCCAATTGTAAACCTAATTTAAACCTAACCTTAACCCTACCACTAACACTACATAAAATTAACCCTAACCATAACCCTAAACTTAAACCTAAAACTAAACCTAAAGCTAACGCTAACCATACCCCTAAACCAATCTCTTACTTTAAACCTCACCCTCACACTTACCCTAACACTAAACCTAACACTAACCTTATCCTAACCATAAACATAACCCTAAACCTAACCCTAAATAAAAACTAACCCAAACCCTATCACTAAATTCTACTCTAACCTAAACTGAACCCTATCGCTATCGCTAAACCTACACTAACCTAAACTTAAACCTAACCTGTCAAACTAACCCTAACCTAAACCTAAAAGTGACCGTAACCCTAACACTAAACATAAAGATAACTCTTACCCTAACCATACCAAAAACCTAAACCTAACCTAACACTAAATGAAACCCTATGCCAAACCTCTAAACATAACCTGAATAGTAACGTAAACCAATACAAGAGACAAATTGTAGACTGCACTTCAGGATAGGGAAATCAGGCATTCAAATGATAGTTTCCTTCGTATGTGCTGTATACATTCTATAAATTTTACAGTGTTTCTATCTCTTCTTAATGGCACACGGTGAACCGGTTTCCAGGATTAATTTCACACTTTGTAGTTTTTCGAAGATTCTCACTTTGATTCAGGAAGTACAATTATCAAGTCGCTTCTTAGAACAATACTGCAGCCCATTCAACATACCTGTATATCGCTTTGCGGAAAGGATGAATACAGAGCAGCATTTCTAAACAGAAGCTTACAGAGTGGATGCGCATCTTTCCTAAGACTTAGCCTCAAGTATTATTCGTGAGCATGGTCAAACTTCTGAATTAAGTACATTTCCATGCCTGCCTTCATGCTTCAAAGCTGATCAGTGTCCGTCAAAAATCTGTGGAGACGGTTTCAATTTCCACATGGAGTAGCAAACTTATGGTGTTCATGTATGGAAATTCGCTTCTGAGGACACAGATTCCTACCAAATCCTCCCAGAAAGATTTCCCTTCAAATTACCCTTCGACACTACAGGCCACACACTGGCGTTGTGATTATTTTGGCTCAGAAGAAAGACTGTATACGAAAGCCGTATGTGTGCCACTATTCCTGACTACGAACAAGCTGCCACTGTTTTACTACATGCTCGTGTTCTAGG
>NW_011889330.1:49251-53987 GCF_000151845.1 Pteropus vampyrus | reverse complement strand
AGTAACGTAAACCAATACAAGAGACAAATTGTAGACTGCACTTCAGGATAGGGAAATCAGGCATTCAAATGATAGTTTCCTTCGTATGTGCTGTATACATTCTATAAATTTTACAGTGTTTCTATCTCTTCTTAATGGCACACGGTGAACCGGTTTCCAGGATTAATTTCACACTTTGTAGTTTTTCGAAGATTCTCACTTTGATTCAGGAAGTACAATTATCAAGTCGCTTCTTAGAACAATACTGCAGCCCATTCAACATACCTGTATATCGCTTTGCGGAAAGGATGAATACAGAGCAGCATTTCTAAACAGAAGCTTACAGAGTGGATGCGCATCTTTCCTAAGACTTAGCCTCAAGTATTATTCGTGAGCATGGTCAAACTTCTGAATTAAGTACATTTCCATGCCTGCCTTCATGCTTCAAAGCTGATCAGTGTCCGTCAAAAATCTGTGGAGACGGTTTCAATTTCCACATGGAGTAGCAAACTTATGGTGTTCATGTATGGAAATTCGCTTCTGAGGACACAGATTCCTACCAAATCCTCCCAGAAAGATTTCCCTTCAAATTACCCTTCGACACTACAGGCCACACACTGGCGTTGTGATTATTTTGGCTCAGAAGAAAGACTGTATACGAAAGCCGTATGTGTGCCACTATTCCTGACTACGAACAAGCTGCCACTGTTTTACTACATGCTCGTGTTCTAGGCAGACGACAACGTGAAGAGCACAAAGGTCAAAAGTGTTTCCCACATACTGCTTGGAACTGAAAAGAGAACACGCCAAAACAGATCTAGAGTTATGTCATACCGAGAGCAGCGTTTTTAAAACAAACCTTAAAACTAACGCTAAAGCTAACTCTAACCCTAACCCTAACCCTAACCTTAACCCTAACCTAAAACTAACCCTAATCCTAACCATAACCGTAATCCTACCCCAAAAATAATCCTTGACCGAACCCTATTGGTAACCCTAATCCTAAATCCTTAGCATAACACTAACCCGATCTCTGAACCAAACCCTGATCCTAACCCTAAACTTAAAGCTATTCCTAAACCTAATTCTAACCCTAACCCAAACCACAATAGTAACCCTAACCCTAACGCTAACCCTAACCCTGATCTTAAACCTAAAACTAAACTAAATCTAACCAAATGCTAACCCTAACCGTAAATTTTATACAAACAATATCATTAACCCTAACTGTTTTCTCTTATGTTAACCGTAAACTATAGCTAAGCCTAATTCTAACACTAAGCATATCCCAAAGGATAAATTTAACCTAAACCTAACATGAATCCTAACAGTAACCCTAACACTAAATTAACCCTAACCCTAACCATAACCCAAACTTAAACTTAACCCTAACACTTATCATAAAAATAAACCTAAACTAAATCTGACCCAAACCCTAACGGTAACCCTAACCCTAACCTAACACTAACCCTATCCCTAAGCCTAACACAAATCCTAAATCTAACTTCTTATCCTAACCCTAACCCTTAACCTAATCCCAACACTATCTCTAACCAAGATCTAACTCTAAAACAAGATAATCCTAACCCTAATTCTAACCCTAACACTAACACTAACCCTAACACTGAATTACATTAACAATGACCTAAAACCGTACTCTTAACCGTAAACCTAATCCTAACTATAATTTTAACGGCACAACTAACTCTATCACTAACTGCAAAACTAAAACTAAAGATAACTCAAATCCTAAGTATAACCCTAATACTAATCCTAAACTTACCCTTAACACTAAACCTAAGAGAAACCCTAACCACTAACAGAAACTGCAACACATTCCCTAACCCCTTACCTTAACGCTAACCCTATCTCTAATAATAAACCCTGACACTAATCCTAACATTAACCCTAATCCTGATTCTAACCATAAAACTAAAGCTAAACCTAACCCTAATTTTAGCCCTAACCCTAACACTATCCCTAAATCTGAACCTACCCTAAAACTGAAGATAATCCCAACCCTAAACTAAATCTAACCTTAAATTTTACTCCAGCAATAAACCTAACCCTAACACTAAACATAACCCTGATACTAACCCTAACAATAAGACTATCCTAACCCTAATTCTAAACCTAACCCTAAATTTTACACTAATAATAACTCTAAACCTAACTCCTTACCTTAACCCTGATCCAAACCTTAAAACTAAACATTATAATAACCCTAATTCTAAACCTAACACTAACACGAACCCTAACGGTGTTTCTAACCCGAATACTAAAGCTAATCCTAACTGTGAATCTAAACTTAACCCTAAATTTAACACTAACAATAACCCTAAACCTAAACTGTTATCCTAAATTGAACCCTAAACTTAAAGCTAACACTAATCCTAACACTAACACCAACCGTAACTCTAACCCAAAGCCTAACTGTAACCGTAAACCTAACCCTAATCCTAACATTAACCATAAACCTACACCTAAAATAAACCTTACCTGAACCCTAACAATAAACCCAACCCTTACCTTATCCGAATCCTAACCCTAATTCTAATGCTAACACTTAACCTAATTCTAAACCCTTACCGTAATACTAACCACATCACCGACCCTAACCGTGATCCTATCGCTAAAGCTAAAGCTAATCCTAACCCTAATTCTAAACCTAAACATAAATATTATACCAACAATAACCCTAACCCTCTTACTTTCCTCTAAACCTAACCCTAAAACTAAAGCTAACCCAACCCGTATAGTAACCCTAACACTAACACTAACACCAACCCTGATCTAAACCCTAAAAATAAAGCTAAATATAACACAATTCTAACCCTAAATCTAATTTTACACTAATAATAGCCAGAACCCTAAGCCCTTCCCATGAACATAACCCTAAACCTAAATTAACCATAACCCTAAAACTGCCGCTAACCCTAACTCTAAACCTAACCTAAAACTAATGCTCACCATAACCCTAAGCGTATCTCTAACACAAACACTTATCCTAACTCAAACCTCTTACCTTAACCCCAACCGTAACCCTAACTCTAACACTAAAATGAACCTTTTGTCCTAACCTTAACCATAACCCTAACTCTAACACTAAAGCCTAACAGTAAACCTAACCCTAACCCTAAACCTAAAACTAATGCTAATATTAACCCAAATTCTAACCCTAACTCTAACAATAACCTTTAATCTGAATTTTAAACTAACAAGAACACTAACCCTACCCCTAACCCCTTAACCTAAAAATAACTCTAACCCTAACATTAACTCTAAAACTAACCCTAACTCTAACCTTAACCCTTACATTGACCCAGTCTTGAATCTAACCCTAAACTGAAGGTAATTGTGACTCTAATTCTAACCCTCCAACTAACACTAATGATAACCCTGATCCTAACACTAATATTAAAGTGAATCCTAAATTTAATTCCAAAAACAAACCTAAATTATACAATAATAATAACACTTACATTAATCCTTTACCTTAACCATAACCCTAAACCTAATGCTAACCATAAATCTAACAATAACTCTAACCGCAGCCCTCATCCTTACCTAAACCTAACCCTAATCCTAACTTAAACCTAAACCCAACCCTAACACTAACCCTAACTTAAAACTAACCCTAACACTAACCCTAACCTAACCCAAACCTAAACACTAATACTAAGTGTAAACTCTTACCCTATCTCTGACAAAACCCTTACCCGCACCAAAAATAACCTAACGCTAACCCTAAACCTAAACCTAAACCTAACCCTAAAACCTAACCATAACCCAAACCTGAACCCTAATCCTGATCCTACACTTAAAACAAAAGTTAATCCTAATCCTAATTCTAACTATACACCTAACAATAACCCTCATCCTAAATTGTAAACTAACAATAAACTAATCCTAACCCGTTAACATAAAGTAACCCTAACACTAAATTTAACTCTAAAACTATCACTGACTGTTATCTACTGTTAACATTAACACTAACTCTGACACTAACTCTAAAACTAAAGCTAATCGAAACTGTGATTGTAACTCTAATCCTAACACTAACCTTAACCCTGAACCTAAGCCTAAACTAAAGCTTATCCTAACTATATTTCTAAAGCTTACCCTAAACAAACAATAACCATAATCTAACTCTAAACCTAACACTAACCTTAACCCTAACAGTAACCCTAATCTAAAACTAACCCTTACACTAACACTTACCATAAATCTCCTGGTAACCTAAACCTAACTCAAAAACTAACTCTAATACAAATGTTTTGTCTCACCTATTACCCTATTTCTAAAACTAACCCTAACTGTTATCCTGACCCTAAAACTGAAGCGAACGATAACCCTAACACTAACCCTACCTCTAAACCTAACCCTAACCTAAACACTAACAAAACCTTAATCTTAAACCTAACCCTAACCTTAACCCTGATCCTAACTCTAAAACTAAAGTGAATCCTAATTCTAACCGTAACCCTAACAATAACCCTAAATTTAACACTAAACCTAACGCTAACAGTAACTCTAACCTAAACTTAAACCTAACCCTAACCATAAACCTAAGTCCAACCTAACCTGTCCCTAACGGTAACCTTAACCGTAACCTTACCATAACCATAATCTTAACCCTAAACCTAACAGTAACCCTAACCCTAACCTTAACTCTAACGAAGATCCTAAGCCTAATTCGAACCCTAACACTAATACTAATCCTAACTATAAATTTTGCACTAACAGAAACCCATAAC
>NW_011889330.1:38523-46356 GCF_000151845.1 Pteropus vampyrus | reverse complement strand
TTCTAACACAAATTCTAACCCTAAACCTAACAATAACCCATACCATAAATTTTAAACTAACAGTATCTCGAACTCTAACTCCTTATGCTAAAGCTAACTCTAACCCCAAATTGAAATCTAAAACTAAACTTAACCTTAACCTCAACCCTAACATTAACCCTAACCGTGAATTTAACCCTAAAACTAAAGGTAATCCTAACCCTAATTCTAATCCTAACGCTAACATTAACCATAACCCTGAATCTAACCCTAAAACTAAAGCTATTCCTAACTTTAATTCTAACTATATCCCTAAATTATACACTAACTATAGTCCTAACCTCAACTGCTTTCCTTAACCCTAACCCTAAACCTAAGGCTAACCCAAAAGCTAACACTAACGCTAACCCTAACCAAAATCCTACCTAAACCTAACCCTAAACCTAAAACTATCCTAACCCTAAGTCTAACCCTAACCATCATCCCAATCATAACACTAACATTAATCCTAACACTAATAATTTACCCTAACCTTAAAACTAACCCTAACTCGAACCCTAACATAAACTAACCCTAACCTTAAAACTAAAACTAACCCTAAACCTAAAGCCTAACCCTAACCATAAACTTACACTAAACATTACTCTAACCCTAACTGTGCTCCTAACCTTAAACTAAAGTGAATCCTAATCCTAATTCTAATCCTAACACTAACATTAACGCTAATACTAAGTTTTAATGTAACAATAACCCTAATCCTAAACACTTACGCTAAAAGTAACCCTAACCCTAAGTAAAACCCTAAAATAACTCTAACAGTAAGCCTAACCCTAACACTATCCTTAACCCTAACTCTAACACAAACATATACCAAATCTGAATGCTAACCCGAACCCTAACCTGATAATAACCTTACAACTAAAGCTAATCCTACACCTAATTCTAACCATAATCTTAACAGTAACCCTGACCTTGAACCTAACCCTAAAACTAAAGCTTATTGTAACCCCATTTCTAACCATTACCTTAAATTTTATACTGACAATAACCCTAAAGATAACCCTAATCCTAACCCTAACCCTATCCTAAACCTAACCCTAACCCTAACCCTTACCATAACTCTACCCATAACCTAACCGTAACCCTAAAACTAACCTTGCCACTAATGCTATGTCTAAACTCTTACCCTAACCCTAACTTTTATCCTAAGCCTAATCCGAACCCTAACCTAAACCTAACCCTACCACTGACCCTAACCAATCCACTACTTTGAAATCCTAACCATAACAATAACCCTAACCCGAACCCTATCCTTCATCATAAACTTAAAACTAAAATTAATCCTAACTCTAATTCTAACCCTTTCCCTAACAATAACCTAACCTTAAATTTTAAACTAACAATAACAGTGACCATAACCCTTACACTAACTCTAACCTTAACCTGAACTTTTACTCTAAAAATAAGGCTAACTCTAACTCTAACCCTAATATTAACCCGGATATTGATCTTAACACTAAAACTTAACCTACTTCAAACCTTAATCTAACGCGAACACTAACACTAACCCTAACCCTAAATTTTGCACTAACAATAAACCGAATCTGACCACTTACTAAAACTAAACCTACCCTAACTTTTACTCTAAAACTAAATATAACCCTTACCCTATCCCTAAACCTCATCTTAACCATAACTCTAACACTAACCCTAACCCTCATCTTAACACTAACCCTAACACTCATCTTAACACTAAAAGTGAAGCTAATCCTAAACCTAATTCTAACCCTAACTATAAATTTTACACTAACAATAACCCTATCCCTAAACTTTTATCCTCACGCTAGCCTTAACCTAAAGCTATGACTAACTGTAACACTAACCCTAAACGTATACTTATCCCTAAAATAAATCTTAAGCAATCCGTCACGGTAATCCCACCCCTAACCTAATTCTAATCTTAACACTAACTCTAACACTAATACAAACTCTAACCTATTGCCATCAAACTAATCCAAACCCCAAACAGAACTCTAACCTAAACCTAACCCTAACCCTAACTCTAAATCCTAAACCTAACTCTCTGTCTAAACGTAAAACTAATGCTAATCCAAAACCTAATTCTACCCCTAACCCTAAGATTAACCCTAACTCTAAATTTTACACGAAGAATAACTCTAACCCTAACCACTTATCCTAAACCTAATCCCAAACCTAAAGCAAACCCTAACCCTAACATAATCCCTAATGCTAATCCTAACTGTAACCTAAACCTAAGCCTATCACAAACCATAACTTAACCATAATCCTAACCCTAACTCTAACAACAACCTTAAAACAAACACAAACCCTAACCCTAAATCCTCAACCTAACCCTAACCCTAACACTAACCCTAACCCTAACACTGAACCTAACCATAAAACTAAAGTTAATCCTAACCATCATTCTAACCTTAATCTTAACAATAACCCTAAAAATAAATTTTGATCTAAAAAATACCCTTACTCTAACCCCTTAACCAAAAGCTAACCCTAACCAAATTTAACTATAAAACTACCTCTAACCCAAAGCCTAACCCTAACACTATCCTTAACCCTAACCCTAATCCTACCTAAACCTAACCCTAAACCTAAAACTAGCCTAACCCTTAGCCAAATCCTAACCATCATCCTAATTGTAACACTAACACTAATCCTAGCACTAATATTTTACCCTAACCTTAAAAGTTACCCTAACTCGAACACTAACATAATCTAACCCTAACCTTAAAACTAACTCTAACCCTAAACCTAAAGGCTTACCCTAACAATAAACCTACACTAAACCATACTCTAACACTAACTGTGCTCCTAACCTTAACCTAAAGTTAATCTTATCCCTAATTCTAACATTAACCCTAACAAGAATCCTAATGTAAATTTTAAACTAAAAATAACCCGGATCCTTGCTCTTAAACTTAAACCTTACCCTAACAATAAATGTAACTCTAAATCTATCTCTAAACCTAACCCTAACCCTAACACTAACCCTAACTTAAACTTAACCCTAACCCTAAGCATAACACTGATCCTAACCTTAAAACTAAAGTGAATCCTAACTCTAATTCTAAACCTAACCCTAACAATAACCCTAATACTAAATTTTAATGTAACAATAACCCTAACCCTAAATACTTAACCCAAAAGTAACCCTAACACTAAGTAAAACTCTAAAAGTAACTCTAACACTAACACTATCCTTAACCCTTAACATATACCAAATCCTAACTCTAACCCTAACTTAAAGCTAATGCTAACCTGAACCCTAATTCTGATAATAACCTTAAAACTAAAGCTAATCCTACACATAATTCTAACCGTAATCTTAACGCTAACCCTAAATTTGAATCTAACCCTAAAACTAAAGCTTATCATAACCCCATTTCTAAACATTACCTTAAATTTTACACTGACAATAAACCTAAGGACAACCCTAACCCTAACATTAAACCTATCCTAAACCTAACTCGAACCCTAACCCTTACCATAACTCTACCCATAACCTAACCATAACCCTAACACTAACATTGCCACTAATTCTATGTCTAAACTCTTACCCTAAACCTAAATCTTATCCTAAGCCTAACCGGAACCCTAACCTAAACCTAATCCTACCGCTGATCCTAACGAATCTACTACCTTGAAAGCCTAACCATAACACTAACCCTAACCCTAACCCTAAAACTATCCTTGATCATATCCTTAAAACTAAAATTAATCCTAAGATTAATTCTAATCCTTTCCTCAACAATAACCTAACCTTAAATTTAAACTAACAATAACAGTCACCATAACCCCTTACACTAAATCTAATCCTAACCCGAAATTTAACTCTAAAAATAAAGCTAACTCTAACTCTAACCCTAATATTAACTCGGATATTGATCTTAACGCTAAAACTAAAGCTAATCCTTACCTTAATTCTAATGCGAACACTAACACTAACCCTAACCCTAAATTTTGCACTAACAATAAACCTAAATCTGACCACTTACGCTAAAACTAACCTTAACCCTAACTTTTACTCTAAAATTAAATATTAACACTTATCCTATCCCTAAACCTCATCTTAACCATAACTGTAACACTAACCCTAACCAAGTCCTAACACTAAAAGTGAAGCTAATCCTAAACCTAATTCTAACCCTAACCCTAAATTTTACACTAACAATATAACTACTCCTAACCCTTACCGTAACCCTAACCCTAAACTATAGCTAACAAAAACCCTAACACTAACCCTATCCCTAAGCATAACGCTAACCCTAATCCTAACTAAAACCTTAACCTACCCCTAAACAGAACCTAACACAAACACTAATGGTAACCCTAACACTAACCTAACCCTAATTCTCACACAAAATCTTAAACCTAACCTTAACCCAAACGCTAACACTTACACTATTCCTAAAATTAAACCCTAAATATAACAGTAACCCTAACACTAATCCTGATCCTAACCCTAAAACTAAACTTAATCCTAACCCTAATTCTAACCCTAACCCTAACACTAACCCTTAAATTAAATTTTAATCTAATAACCCTAAACCTAACTCCTTATCATAAACGAAACGCTAAATCTAACTTTAAGTCTAAAACTCTAACCCTAACACTAACCCTTAAATTAAATTTTAATCTAATAACCCTAAACCTAACTCCTTATCATAAACTTAACACTAAATCTAACTTTAAGTCTAACACTAAACCTAACTCTAACTTTAACCCTAACATTAACCCGAAAGCTGATCCTAACCCTAAAACTAAAGCTAATGATAAATTTAATTTTAAAACTAACCCTAAGACTAACCCTAACCCTGATAATAACGCTAACAGTAAAGCTTGTCCTAACCCTAACAATAATACTAACCTTAACCCTAAACCTAACCTAATCCTCACACTAATCTTGAACTGACGATAAACCTACCCCTAAACTAAACCTTACCTGAACCCTAACAGTAATCCTAACCCTAACCTAATCCTAACACTAACCCTAACATTAACCCTAATCCTAACCCTCACCCTAATCCTAAACCCTAACCGAAAAACCAACTGTAATACTAAAAATAAGACTGATCCTAATGAAAGCTAATCCTAATGAAAATTCTAAGCCTCATCATAAATATTACACTAACAATAACTCTAACCTTAACACTTTACCCTAAACCTAACCCTAAAACTAAATCTTACACTAACCCTAACCGAACCCTAACCCTACATAAACCCTAACACTAATCCTAACTCTAACCAGTTACCCTGACCCTAACTCTAACCCTAAACCTAACCCTAATTCTAAGGCTATCCTAACTCCAACCCTAAAACTAAAACTAATCCTAAATTGTACACTAACAATAACCCTAACCCTAACTCCTTACTCTTAACCTAACGCTAAACCCAACATTAACTATAAAAGTAAAGCTAACCCTAACGCTAACCCTAACCTTAACCCTAACCATAACCATAACCCTATCCAAGATCCTAATCATAAAACTATAGCTAATCTTAACCCAAATCTAAACCTAAACTTAAATTTTATACTAATGAAAACACTAAACCTAAACCCTAAATTTAACTCTAACCTTAAACCTAATTCTAAACCTAACATTAACCCTAACCCTGATTCTAACCCTAAAACTATATCTATTTCTAAGCTTAAAACTAATCCTTACCCCAACACTAACCCTAACCCTAAACCTAACACTAACGCTAATTCCTTACACTAACTGAATCCTAACCCTATCCATGAAGCTACCACTAAACTGAACTTAACCGGAACCCTAACAGTAACCCTAACCCTAACCTAATCCTAACCCTAAATCTAACACATATCCTAACCCTAAAATTAAGATAATCCTAACCCTAATCTAACCCTAAATTTAACACTAACCCTAAGTATAAATTTTACACTAACGATAAACCAAAACATAACCTCTTACACTAAACCTAATCCTATCCCTGACTTTAACACTAAAACTAACCCTAACCCTAACCCTAGCTAAAAACCTAAAGCTAAATCTAACCCTAGGTGTAACCATAACCCTAAAACCTTACCTTAAACATAACCGTATCCCTAACACTAAAACCTAACCCTAAAATTAACCCTATCCCTAAATCTGTTCCTAACCCCAAAACTAAAGCTACACCTAACCCTAACACTAAACCTAACCCTAAATTTTACACTAACAAAAACTTTAACCCTATCCCCTTACCCTAAACATAACCCTAACCCTAAATTTACCTCTGAAACTAACCCTAACATTAACCTTAGCCCTAACATTAACACCTACCCTTATCTTAAACGTAAAATTAAAGCTAATCCTGACCGTAATTCTAAACCTAAATATAACACTAACCATAAACCTGATCCTAACCCTAAAGTAAAGCTAATCCCAACCTAACCATAAAATTAAACCTATAGCTAATCCTAACCCTATGCCTAACCCTAAACTAAACCTAACTCGAAACCTAATTTAAAACTAAAAGTAATTTTAAACCTAAACCTAACCCTAACCGTACTCCTATCCCTAACATTAACTCGAACCCTGATCCTAACCGTAAAGATCAAGATAATGCTAACCATAATTCTAAAGCTGAAACTAAAACACCATAACCTTGATCCTAACCCTAACAATAAAGCTTATCCTAACCCTAATTCTAAATGTAACCTTAAATTTTACACTAAAAATAACTCTAAAACTAACTGCTTACCCTAAGCCTAACTCTAAACCTAAAGCTAACCTTAAACATCACTCTAACACTAACTCTAATCCTAACCTTAACCTAACCCAAACTTTAAGCCTAACCATAAAGCTAACACTAAATAAATCTCACACAAACCCTAACGATCACCTTAATTCTAATTTAAACTTAACATTAACCCTAACCCTAAAACTAATCCTAAAACTAACCTCTTATCCAAACCCAAACAGTAACCCAGACACTAACCCTAAAATTAAACCTAATCATAAACTTAATTCTAACCCTAACACTAATCCTATCCGTAAACATATCCCTAATTTAAACCTAACCCGAACCCTAACGGTAACCCTAACATTAACATAATCTTAATCCTAACCGTAAATCTTAATACAAACCTAACCCTAACACTTACACTAACCCTAACCCTAATCATAACCATTTATTCTAACCCTAATCCTAACCCTAAACCTAATCCTAACCCTGATCCTAATGCTAAAACTAAAGCTAATCTTAACTCTAACCCTAACCCTAACCCTAACTATAACTCTAACCTAAACCTAAAGCAAACCCTAAAACTAACCATGAATCTAACGCTAAGCTAAACCTAACATGAACCTAACACTAACCCTAACCCTAAACCTATCCATAAACAAACCCTAAACTAAACCTTACCCTAACCTATACCTAACCATAACCCTCACCGTAACGAATAACTAACCCTGAACCTAACCATAAAACTAATCCTAAATCTAACCTCTAACCCGAACCATAATCCTAAAGCTAATGCTAACCCTAAAACTAAATCTGATCCGAACCTAAACCTAACCCTAACCCTTACCCTAACCAAAACCCTTACACTAATCTTAACTCTAAATTCTTACCCTAACACTAACGATGAACCGACTTCTAAACTAAACCTAACATGAACACTAACGGTAATCCTATTCCTAACATTAACCCTAAACCTGAACCTAACCCTAAAACTAAAGTTAATCCTAATCATAATTCTAACCCTAACCCTTACATCAGCCCTAAAATTAATTATACACTAACAATAAGCATAACCATAACCCTTAAACCTAAACCTAACCTTAACAATAACTTTAACTCTAAAACTAG
>NW_011889330.1:27773-37278 GCF_000151845.1 Pteropus vampyrus | reverse complement strand
CTAACCCTAACCGTGACCCTAATATTAACCAGAACCCTGATCCTAACCATAAAAATAAAGCTAATGCTAACCATAATTCTAAACATAACTCTAACAGTAACCTTAACACTATTTCTAATCCTAAGGCTAAATCTTATACTAACCGTAATTGAAACTCTAACCCTAAACTTTACACTAATAATAATTCTAAATCTAACTCCTTACACTAACTCTGATCTTAACCTTAAAACTTGAGCTAATAAAACCCCTAATTCTAAACCTAACACTAACACTAATCCTAACCCTGACCCTAACCCGAAAACTAAAGCCAATTCTAACCATAAATCTAAACCTAACCCTAAATTTTACACTAACAATAACCTTAAACCTAAATCCTTACCCTAAAACGAAAGCTGAACTAAATGCTTACCCTAACCCTAACACTAACCCTAACCCAAACACTAAAAATAACCTACCCCTAAACTAAACCTAATCCAAACACTAACGGTAACTCTAACCATGAACTAACCCTAATTCTAACCCTAACATTAATCCTAAAAGTAAATGTAACAATAACCCTAAGCTTAACCCCTTACCTTAACCCTAACCCTAAATCAAACCCTAAACCTAAAGTTAACCGTAATACTAACACAATCGCTAACCTGACACAAACCTTAACTTAAACCTAACACTAACCTTAACCCTAAAACTGGACCTAATCCTAAATCTAAATTTAATCCTAACCCTATTTCTAACACTAACCCTAACACTAACCCTAACCCTTAATTTTACACTAGCAATAACCCTAAACATAATCCCTTACCCTAAACCTAACTCTAACCCTAAATTTAACCATAAAACTAACCTTAACATAACTTTAACCCTAAGCATAACCTTAACTTAAACCTAACCAGAACCCTAACAGTAATGCTAACACTAACCTAACCATAACCAAAACCCTAAACCATACCCTAACCTAACCTTCAAACTTAACGTAATCCTAACCCTAACCCTAAACTTAATCCTACCCCTAACACTAAATTTTACACTATCAATAAACCTAACCTTAATCCTTGACGCTAAACCTAACCCTAATATAACTGTAAAATAACTCTAACCCAAACACTAACCCTAAATATAACCCAACCTTAAATGTATCCCTAACACTAAACCTTACTCAGATCCTAACCCTAAATCTAAAGCAAATCCTAACCCTAATTCTAGCCCTAACCCTAAATTTTACACTAAGAATAGCGCGAACTCTAACCCCATACCCTAAACTTAACTCTAAACCTAAATCTAACCTTAACCCTAACTGTAACCCTAACAGTAATCTGAATCCTAACCCATTCTCCTACCCTATCTCTCACCCTAACCATGACCCTAACCTAAACAAAACCCTAAACTTAAACCTACCACTAACCATGAAACTAACCCTAAAGCTACAGCTAATCCCAACACTAATTCTAACTGAACTCTAATAATAAACTTAAACCTAAATTTTAAATTAACAATAACTCTAACCCTAACCCTAACCCTAACCCTAAACCTAAACCTAATCTAAACCTAACCCTAACCATAACCCTAAACTAATCCTAACCCTAATACTACATGAACACTAAAGGTAAATCTTGCGTCTTACCCTAACCCTCACCTTATACATAACAGTGACCCTAACCCAAACCATAAAGAAAACCTAACCTTAACACTAACTGTAACCTTAATTGTAACTCTAACCATAAACCTAACCACAACCATAACCTAACACTAACCCTAACCCTAAACCTAACCCTAACTCTAACCCTAACCTTAACCCTTACCTTAAGCCTAACCCTAACCTTAAACTAAAGCTAACCCTTCCCTAACCCTAAACTAATTTGAAAGCTAATACTTACCCTAACACTAGTTCTAACTCTAACCTCTTACCCTAACACTAACACTAAATATAACTGTAAACCTAACCCAAACCATAACGTTAAACCTAACCCTAACCATTCCTCTAACCCTAACCCTAAATTTAATCCTAAACCTATCCCTACCCTAATCCAATACCTAAACCTAAACATAAACTTAACCCAAACCCTAACCCAAATGCTAAGTGTAACTCTGACCCTATTTCTAACTCTAACCCTAAATTTTACACTAACAGTAACCCTAAGCTTACGCCTCAAACTAATCCTAAACCTAACCCTAATTTAACTCTAACATTAACTCTAACCCTAACCCTAACCCTAAGTCTACCCTAACCTTAAACGTAACACTATCACTAAAACTAACCCAGATCCTAACCCAAAATCTAAAGCTAATCTTAACTCTAATTCTAACCTAACCCTAAATTTTACATTACTGATTACCAGAACTCTAACCCCATAACCTAACATGAAGCCTAATCCCAATGCTAACCTGAACCTTAACAATAACCCTAACTCTAACAGTAACACTAACTCTAACCCTAACGCTAACCCTAACCCAAACTCTAGCCCTCACTTAACCCTAATCCTAACCCTAACATTGAATCTAACACCAACTGTAACCGTAAAACTTAAACCTAACTCTAACCCTAAACTTAACCCTTACCTTAAGCCTAACCCTAACCTTAAACTAAAGCTAACCCTATCCCTAACCCTAAACTAATTTGAAAGCTAATACTTACCCTAACACTAGTTCTAACTCTAACCTCTTACCCTAACACTAACACTAAATATAACTGTAAACCTAACCCAAACCATAACGTTAAACCTAACCCTAACCATTCCTCTAACCCTAACCCTAAATTTAATCCTAAACCTATCCCTACCCTAATCCAATACCTAAACCTAAACATAAACTTAACCCAAACCCTAACCCAAATGCTAAGTGTAACTCTGACCCTATTTCTAACTCTAACCCTAAATTTTACACTAACAGTAACCCTAAGCTTACGCCTCAAACTAATCCTAAACCTAACCCTAATTTAACTCTAACATTAACTCTAACCCTAACCCTAACCCTAAGTCTACCCTAACCTTAAACGTAACACTATCACTAAAACTAACCCAGATCCTAACCCAAAATCTAAAGCTAATCTTAACTCTAATTCTAACCTAACCCTAAATTTTACATTACTGATTACCAGAACTCTAACCCCATAACCTAACATGAAGCCTAATCCCAATGCTAACCTGAACCTTAACAATAACCCTAACTCTAACAGTAACACTAACTCTAACCCTAACGCTAACCCTAACCCAAACTCTAGCCCTCACTTAACCCTAATCCTAACCCTAACATTGAATCTAACACCAACTGTAACCGTAAAACTTAAACCTAACTCTAACCCTAAACTTAACCGTAACCCTAAATTTTACATGAATAATAACCCTAATCTTAATCCCTGACCTGAAAACTACCCCTAACCCTAATTTAATTCTAAAATTAACTCTAAACCTAACCCTACATCGAACTTTAAACTTAAACGTAAGTGTAACACTAGTCCTAACCCAGATCGTAACCCAAAATCTAAAGCATATCCTAAACCTAACTCTAAACCTAACTTAGAGATACACTAAGAATAACACTAAACCTAACCCCATACCCTAACCCTAACCCTAAAACTATTGCTAACATTAATTCTAAAAGTAAACCCGAACCCTAACCCTAAACCAAACCTTAACCCTAACCCTAACCCTAACTGTAACCCTAAACCGAACCCTAAAACTAACACTAATGCTAATTCTAACCTCTTACTCTAATCCTAACCCTAACCTTAACCCTAACCTAAACAAACCGTAACGCAAATACTAAACTAATCCTAACCCTAATCCTAACACACCAATAATCCTAACTCAAACCGATTATCCTAAACCTAACTCTAAGCATAACTATAAACCTAAAGCAAACCATAACACTAAACCCAACCTTAACATAACCCTAAGCCTAACATCATCCCTAACCCTAAACCCTAAACCTAACCCTAACCCTATATTTTACACTAAAAATAACCCTAACCTTAACGCCTGAAGTTAAACCCAACACTACCCCAATTCTAACTCTAAAACTCAACCTAACCCTAATCTTAACCCTAACACTAACCCTAATACTAATCCTAACACTAAACTCTTACACTAACGCTATTCCTAAAATTAACCCTAAACTAATCCTAACCCTATTCCAAACCCTAATACTAATCCTAACTCTAACCTCTTACGCTAACACTAAACCTAAATGTAACTGTAACTCTAACCCAATCCATAACGCTAAACCTAACTCTATCCCAAACCCTAACCCTAACCCTAATTTAAATCTAAAACTCCCTCTAACCATAATCGTAACCGTAAATCTAACGGAAACCTTAAACGTGATCCTAACACTAACCCTAACCCAAATCCTAATTATAAGTCTAAAGCTAAACTTAAAAGTAGTTCTAACCTTAACTCTAAATTTTACAGTAAGAATAACATTAAACCTAACTGAATACACTTACCGTAACCCTAAACCTAACCGACGCCTAACCCAAACACTTATTCTAACCTAAACTTAACGTAACCCTAACCATATCCCTAAACTAAACTTAAACTTAATCCTAACCCTAACACCAATCCTAACTCTTATTTCTTACCCTAACCCTCACAACCTAACCGACGCCTAACCCAAACACTTATTCTAACCTAAACTTAACGTAACCCTAACCATATCCCTAAACTAAACTTAAACTTAATCCTAACCCTAACACCAATCCTAACTCTTATTTCTTACCCTAACCCTCACACTAAGCATAACTGTAATCCTAACGCAAACTATAACTTGAAACCTAAACCTAACCTTTACCCTAACCCTAACCTAAAACTAACCCTATCCCTAAACCTAATACTAATCCTAACTCCAACCGCTTACCCTAAACCTAACACTCAACTTCTCCATAACCCTAACACTAACCTTAAAACTTGCCCCTTCCTCAAACTCTATCTCTCACCCTAAACCTGACTCTAACCCTAAAGCATAACCTTAAACCGAGCCCTACCTCAAACCCTGAAACTAATCCTAAAACTAAAGCTAATCCTAGCCCTATTTCTAACTCTAACCCTAACAATAATCTTAACCCTAAATTATAAATTAAAAATAAGCCTAGCCATAACCCCTTACACTAACCCTAACATTAACCCTAATCATAAACCTAACCCTAACCAAACCCTAACCTAAACACTAACACTAACCCTAATGCAAAACCTAACCCCTAACCCTAACCATAACCCCAACCCTAATTTACCCTAAAACTAACTCTAATCTTCACACTAACCCTAACTCTAAACTCTTACCCTAGACATAATCCTAAACCTAACACAAAATTTTAAACTACCGGTAACTCTTACCTTAACTCCTGACCCGAATCCTAATTACAATCCTAATTTAACTCTAAAACTAACTCTAACCCTAAACCTAACACTAAATTTAACACAAATCTTAAACGTAACCATAACTAACAATAACCCTCAAACTAACCAAAATCTAAAGCTGATCCTAAAACTAATTATAATCCTAACACTAAATTTTATGCTAAGAATAACCCTAAACTTAATCCCATACTCTAAACCTAACCCTACACCTAATGTTAACATTATCCCTAACCGTAACCCAAAACCTAACCCTAACACTGACCCTAAATTTAAACTTAACTTAACCCTAACCCTAACCTTAACCCTAACATGAATCCTAACTCTAAATTCTTACCCTAACCTAACACTAAAATTGAAACTAAACTAAACCTAAACGTAACTCTAACCCTAACTCTAACCCTATCTCTCACCTAAACCTAACCCTAACCCTAATTTAACTCTAATACTCACTCTAACTCTAACTGTAACCCTATTTCTGACCCAAAACTTGAACTTGACCCTAACCTTAACCCTAACCCAGATCCTAACCCTAAATCTAATGCTAATCCTAACCATAATTCTAACACTAACACTAAATTTTACATTAAGAATATCCCTAACCCGAATTCCCTAACCCTAAACCTAAGGCTTGCATTAACCCTAACACTAACCCTAACCCTATCCAAAACACTAACCCTAACCCTAACCCTAAACCTAACACTAACCCTAAGCCTAACACCAACCTTAACCATAAAACCTAAACCTAACCTTAACCCTAACCCTAAACGTAACCTGAACACTAACATTAATCCAAACGCGTACCCTAACCCTAACCCTAAACCTCAACTAATGTAACCCTAAATCTAACCATAAACTGACCCCTAAACTAAATCTTACTTGAACCCTAAAGGTAATCCTATCTGTAACACCAACCCTTACATTAACCCTCATCCTAAAACTAAAGCTCAACTTAATCCTAATTCTAAACCTATCCCTATCCTTAACCGTAACCCTAACACTAACCCCAAACTTAACTATAATCCTAATGCTAATGCTTACCATAACACTAATCCTAACTCTAAATTCCTACACTAACTCTAATCCACACCTTAACCCTAACCTAACCCTAATCATAAACCTAACCCCAAACTAAACCTAACAATAATTCTAACCCTAACACTAATCCTAAATCTAACCTCTTACCCTAACCTTAACCCTAAACATAACTGTAACCCTAACTCAGTCATAACACTAAACCTAATAATAACCATAACACATACATAAGTCTAACACCAAACATAACCCTAAACCCTATATCTAACCCTAATCCTACCCTAACCCTAACTTTTATACTAACAATAATCTTAACTTAATCCCTGACCCTAAACCTAACCCTAAACCTAACCCTAATTTAACTCTAAAACTAACTCTACTCCTAATACTAACCCTAAATATAACCCAAACCTTAAACAGAATTCTAACACTAACCCTAATGGAGATCCTAACTCTAAATCTAAACATAATCCTAACCCTAATTCTAACACAAAACCTAAATTTTACACTAAGAATAACTCAAACACTAAATCCATACCCTAACCCTAACCCCAAACCTATGCTAACCTCAACTCTAACAGTAAACGTAACCCTAAACCTAATCATAACCCTAACACTAACCCTAACTATAAATTAACACTAACCCTAACCCTAACCCTGAAACTAATCCTAACTCTAAACTTTTACCCTAACACTAACCCAAACTCTAACCTTAACCCTAACCCTAACAACATACCCTAAAGCAAACCTTAAACCTAATGCTAATCTAATCCTAATACTAACCCTAAATATAACCCAAACCTTAAACAGAATTCTAACACTAACCCTAATGGAGATCCTAACACTAAATCTAAACATAATCCTAACCCTAATTCTAACACAAAACCTAAATTTTACACTAAGAATAACTCAAACACTAAATCCATACCCTAACCCTAACCCCAAACCTATGCTAACCTCAACTCTAACAGTAAACGTAACCCTAAACCTAATCATAACCCTAACACTAACCCTAACTATAAATTAACACTAACCCTAACCCTAACCCTGAAACTAATCCTAACTCTAAACTTTTACCCTAACACTAACCCAAACTCTAACCTTAACCCTAACCCTAACAACATACCCTAAAGCAAACCTTAAACCTAATGCTAACCTTAACCCTAACAGTAGCTCTAAACCTAACACTAATCCTGAATCTAATCTCTTACCCTAACCCTAACATTAACATAACTGTAACCTTAACACAAACCATAACGCTAAACCTAATCCTAAACTTAACCCTAATCCTAACCCTAACGTTAAATTTAACCCTAACCCTAACCCTAACTTTAAATTTACCCTAAACCTAACCCTAACCCTAACTCTAAACCTGACCCTAAGACTAACACTAATGCTAACCCTAAACAATAAACCTATCCCTAACCCTAATTTAACTCTAAAACTAAATCTAAACCTAAGCATAACACTACATCTAAACCAAATCTTAAAAGTAACCCTAACACTAACCCTAACCGAGACCCTAACCATAAATATAAAGCTTATCCTACACCTAATCTTAAATCAATACCTAAATTTTACAGGTAGAAGAACATGACCTTTAATCCCATACTCTAACCCAAACCCTAAACATAATGCTAACCTTAATCCTAACAGTAAACCTAACCCTAAAAATAACACTATCCCTAACCCAACTCTAACCTGAATCTTATACGCTAACCCTAAACCTAAACCTAACTCCAATCTTAACCCTAACAATAAACCTAACCCTAAACCTAAACCTAACAGTAACGATAACCCTAACCTTAACCCTAAACTAACACTAACCCTAACTCTAATCCTATCCCTAACCCTAATCGTAATCCTAACACTAACCCTAACACTGAACACATACCCTAAAGCTAACCATAACCATAAACACAAATCATAACCCTAACTCTAACACGAACCCTAACACTAACACTAACCTAAACTGAACCCTAACCCTAATTCTAAACTAATCCTATTCTTAAACCTTACCCTAACACTAATCCTAAATCTAACTTCTTACCCTAACCCTAACACTAAACATAACTGTAACCTTAACACAAACCATAAGGCTAAACCTAATCCTAACCCTAGCCGTAACCCTAACCCTAAATCTAAACTCTGACCCTAACCCTCACCTTAAACATAACTGTATCACTAACCCAAACCATAACATTAAAACTAATACTAACGCTAAACCAAACACTGAATTTTATACTAACAATAACCCTAACCTTAAACCTTGACTCTAAACCTAACCATAACAACAATTTACCTCTCAAACTGACTCTAATTCTAACTGTAACCCTAAATCAATTGGAAACTTAAACGTAATGCTATAACTAACCCTAAACCAGATCCTAACCCTAAATCTAAAGCTAATCCTAACCCCAATTATAACCCTAAATCTATATTTTTCACTAAGAATAACCCGAACTCTAACCCCATACCCTAACACTAACTGTAAACCTAATGCTAACCCTAACAATAACAATAACCATAACCCTAACCGTGACACTAACCCTAACACTAAACCGAACCGTAAACCTAAACCTAACCCTAACCCTAACAATAACCTCATACCCTAACACTAACTGTAATCCTAACGCTAACCTAACATTAACCCTAAACCCTAATCCTAACCCTAAACTCTAACCCTAACATTAACACTAATCCTAAACTAAACCTTACCATAATACTAACTCTAAACTCTTACCTAACCCTACGCTAAAAAAAGTCTAACCATAACCCTATTCCTAATGCTAAAACTAAACCTAACTTTAACCCAAAACTAATCCTAACCCCAATCCTAAACTTAATACTAATCCTAACTCTAATCTCTTACCCTAAACCTAACATTAAATATGACTGTAAATCTAACCCGAAACATAACGCTACACCTAACACTAACCCTAAAACTAACCCTAACCCTAACCCAAGTCTAACACTAATACTAATCCTGACCCTTAAATTTAACCATTGCCCTAAATCTATACCCTAATTTGACTTTAAAATTAACTCTAATACTACCCTAACCTAAATCTAACCCAAACTTTAAATGTAATCCTAACACCAAGCCTAAACCAAATCCTAAC
>NW_011889330.1:19986-26383 GCF_000151845.1 Pteropus vampyrus | reverse complement strand
TAATCCTAACTCTAAATTCTTACCTTAACACTAACTTTAACCCAGATCTTACACTAAACCTAAACCCTAACCTTATACCTAAACCTAACAGTGAATCTAACCAAAAAATTAAAGCTACTCCTAACCCTAATTCTAACCCTAACACTAACACAAACCATAACCCTGATCTTAACCCTAAAACTGAAGGCAATCCTAACTTTAATTCTAACCATAACCTTAAATTATACACTAACAATAAACCTAATCTTAACACCTTACCTTAACGTTAACCCTAAACCTAAAGAAAACCTAACCCTAAGACTAAATGTAACTCTAATCCTAACCCTACCTCTAATCCTATCCCTAAACCTAAAGGTAATCCTAAACCTAATTCTAACCTTAACTCTAACACTAAACCTAACACAAAATTTTACACATACACTAACCCTAACCCTAACCCCTTACTCTAACCTATCCCTAACCTTAACTTCAACTCTAAAACATAACCTAACCCTAACCCTAACTCTGACATTAACCCTAATACTGGTCATAACAATAAAACTAAAGCTAATCTTAACCCTAATTATAACCCGTACACTAACATTAACTGTAAACCTAAATCATACACTAAAAATAAACCGAAACTTGACCCCTTACCCTAAACCTAATCCTAACACTAACTTTACCATAAAACTAAACCTACCCTAACCCTAACCATAAACCTAATCCTAATCTTAACGCTAATCCTAATCTTACCCTGATCCTAACACTAAAACTAAAGCTAATCCTGACCTTAATTCTAACACTAACCCTAAATTTTACACTAATAATGACCCTAACCTTAAATCTTCTCTTAAACCTAACCCTAAACTGAAATCTAAGCCTGATCCTAACACTGACCCTAACTCTAACCCTAACCCAAACCCTAACCCTAATGCTAACTTTAACCTTAACCGTAAACATAAGCTTAATCACGAAACCTAACCCTAACCCAAACCCTAACTCCAACACTAACCCTAACTTCAAACTTAACCCTAAACATAAACCTAATCCCTAGCCCTAACCCTCACCTTGTCCCAAACCCTAACCGTAACCCTAACACTAACCTTAAACCTAACCCTAAACTAAACCAGACTTGAATCCTAACGGTAAACTTATTCCTAAACCTAAACCTAACCATGACTCTAAATGTAAAACTAAAGCTAATCCTAATCTGAAATCTAACCCTATTTCTTAAACTAATACTAATCCTAAATATTACACTAATATTAACAGTAACGCTAATTCTAACACTATCCCTAACCTAAACCTAACCCGAATCCTACTCATAAATCTAACCCTACCTAAACCTAACCCTAATACCAATTTAAATCTAATTCTGATACTTACAACAACCCTAATCCTTAATTTTAAAATAAAAATAACCCTAAACCTAACCCCTTACCTAAACTTAACCCTAACCCTAACTTTAACTCTAAAACTAATTCTAACTCTAACCTAACACTATCCCTAACGCTAATGTAAATCTGCAGTCTACCCTAACCCTAACCCTAACACCTTATTCTAACCCTAACACTAATCCTAATTCTAACACTAACCTTAACCCTGATCCTAACCCTAAGAAAAAGCTTATTGGAAACGTAATTCTAACCCTAACCCTAACAATATTTCCTACCCTAAATTTTAAACTGACAATAAACCTAATGCTAACTTCTTACCCTAAATATGACTCTAATCCTAACTTTAACTCTAAAACTAACCCTACCCTAACCCTAAACCCTTACGGCAACCCTAACACTAACATTAACTCTAAAAATAACTCTAATCCTAATCGTAACACTAACCATAACCCGAACCCTAAACTTAAACTAAACGTAACCCTAACCTTTACCCTAACCTTACCCTAACCCATAATGTTACTCTAACACTAATCCCATCATTAACCTCTTACCCTAACCCTAACTCTAAACTTAAGACTAACACTAACACTAACCCTAACCCTAACTCCAACCCTAACGTAAACCTAATGCTAACTCGAACTTAAAATTAACCCTGATCCTAATAGTAACACTAAACCTAACTCTAACTTCTTACTCTAACCCCAATTCTAACCCTTACCATAACGATAACTCTAACCCTAAATTTTGAACTTGCAATAACTTAATCCTAACCCCTTACCCTGAACCTAACCCTAAATTTAACTCTAAAACTAACTCTAGTTAGAACTACCACACTAATATTAACCCTTACCATGATCATATCCCCAAAACGAAAGCTAATCCTAACTCTACTTCTAACCCTAATCCTAATCCTAACTTTAACCCTATTCCTAAACCCAAACCTAAACCAATCGCTAACCCTAATCCTAGCGATAACTCTAACCCTAACACTAAAACTAAACCTAACCCTAACCCATAACCCTAATCTAGCTCTAACCCTAAACCTAACACTAACACTAATCCTGTCAACTCTTACCATAACCGTAACCCTAAGTGTAACCCGAGCCCTAACATGAACTCTAACCTAAACCTAACCCTGAACATAACCCGAACCATAAACCTACCGCTAACCTAAACCTAACCCTAACCCTAACACTAAAGCCTAACAGAAACTCTAGCCCTAATCATAACCATGATCCTTACCATAAAACTAAAGCAAATCCTAACCCAAATTGTAACCCTAAAGCTAACAATAAACCTTACCCTAAATTTTAAACTATCAGTAAACTGAACCCTAACCCCTTAAGCTAAACCTAACTCTAACCCCATCTTTAAATCTAAAACTAATCCTAACCTTAATTTCAACCTTAATATTAATCATAACTCTGAATATAACCCAAAAACTAAAGCTAATCCTAAACCTAAATCTAACTGTGAAGCTAACACTAACCATAACCCTAAACCAAACCCAAAAACTAAAGCTATTTCTAACTTTAATTCTAATCATATCCCTAAATTAAACACTAATGATAATCTTAACCTTAACTACTTACCTAAACACTAACTGTAACACTAAGGCTAACCCTAAAACTAACACTAACACTAAACCAAACCCTAATTCTAACCTAAACCTAACCATAAGCATAACACTAAACTGAAACTAAGCTTAACTCTAACATTAAGCCTAACTCTCAATCTAAAGCTAACCCTAATCCTAATACGAACCCAAACCCTAACCCTAACCGTAACACAAAATCTAAACCTAAACCCAACACTAACCCTAAACCTTAACCCTAATCCTTTCCCTAACCCTAACACTAATCCTAACTCTATCCACTTACCTTCACCCTAACTAAATAAACCTGACCCTAACACTAACACTAAGCCTATCGTTAACCGTAACCCTAACCCTAATCATACTCCTAATCATAAACTTAAACCCAACCCTAACCATAACCCTAACCCTAAACCTAAACCTAACACAAACCCTAACCTTAAATATAACACTAACCTAAACCTAACCATAGCCTTAACATAAACCTAATCCTAACTCTAACACTAATTCTAACTCTAACCTCTTACCTTAACCATAACCCTATCAGTGATCCTAATCCTAAAACTAAATTTAATCCTAACCCTAATTCTAATCCTCACCCTAACACTAACCCTAACGCTAAATTTTAAACTAACAATGAATATAACTGTAACCACTTACCCTACTTAACTCTAACTCTAACTTTAACTCTAAAACTAATGCTAACCTTAAAACTAATATAAACCCTAACCCTGATCCTAACTTAAAAACTAAAGCTAATCCTAACCCTAAATCTAACCCTAACCCTAATCCACAACCGTAACCCTAACTCTAACCCTAAAGCTAACCCTAACCCTAACACGATTATGCTAAATTTAACCCTATCCCTAAAGCTAACCTTAATTGTAACCCTAACCCTAAACTAACCACACCCTAACCCTAAACTTAACCCTAACCCTAACCCTAACCCTAACCCTAACCTAACATTAACCCTAACCTGAACCCTAACCTAAATCTAACCCTAATCCTAACCCTAACCATAAACCTATCCCCAAAATAAACCTTGACCAAACCCTAACGGTAACCCTAACACTAAATCTAATCCTAAAACCTAACTGTAACTCTAACCCTAACGCTGACTCTAACCCTGATCCTATCCCTAAAACTAAAGCTAATCCTAAACCTAATTCTACCATAAAAAATATTACACTAACGATAACCTTAAATCATACACCTTACCGTAACCCAAACCCTAAAACTAATGCGAAACCAAAACCTAATAGCAACCCTTATCCTAACACTAACCCTAACGCTGATCTTAACCCTAAAACTAAAGCTAAATATAACCCAATTCAACCCTAACCCTAAATTTTACACTAACAATAGCATTAACCCTAACCAGTTTACATTATGCTAACCCTAAACTATACCTAGGCCTAACTCTAACACTAAGCATATACCTAAGCATACCCTTAACATAAACCTGATCCAAACCCTAACAGTAACCCTAACCCTAACCTAACCCTAACCCTATCCCTTACTGTAACATAAATCTTAAATCTTACTTCTTACCCTAAACCTAACCTTAAACCTAATCCTAACGCTAACACTAACCAAGATCTTAACGCTAAAACTAAAGAAAATCCTAACCCTAATTCTAACCCTAACCCTTAAACTAACCCTAACTATGAATTTTACACTAACAATAACCCCAAACCGAATTTCTAACCCTAAACCTAATCTTAAATATAACTTTAACTGTTAAACTAAACCTATCATTAACTGTAACACTAAACATAAAGATAACTCTTAACTCTAAGAGCCATCCTAACACTAACCGTAAACTAACCCCTACCACTAACCCTAACACAAACCCTAACCACTAATCCAAACCTTAACACTAACCATAACCACTTACTTTAAACCTAACCCTATGTCTAAAAATAAACCCTAATCCTAAACATAACCCTAACCATAACCCTAATTCTAACCCTAAAAATAAAGTTTATCGTAAACCTAACCCTAACTCTAACCCTAATTTGAACTCTAAACTTAACCCGGATCCTAAACCTCAGATAAAGCTAATCCTAACCGTAATTCTAACCCTAAACCTAACAATATTTCCAACAGTAAATTTTAAACTGAAAATTATGCAGATCCTCACCTCTTACCCTAAATTTGACCCTAACCCTAAATATAACTCAAAAAATAACTCTAATCCTAATCCTAACACTAACCCTAACGCTAAACCTAACCTTAAACTAAATGTAACCCTAACCTTTACCCTAACCTTACCCTAACACAAAACCTTACCCTACCACTAATCCCATTGCTAACCTATTACCCTAACCCTAACCCTAAACCTAAGGCCAACCCTAACACTAACCCTAACCCTAACACCAACCCTAACGTAAACCTAACCCCAGCCCTAACTTAAAACTAACCCAAACCCGAACAATTAACACTAAATCTAACTCTAATTTCTTACTCTAACCCTAATTTTAACTCTTACCATAACGATAATTCTAAACATAAATTTTGAGCTTACAATACCCCTAACCCTAACACCTTACCCTAACCCTAATCCAAAATTTAATCGAAAACTAACTCTAACCCTAACCTAAACCCTAACCGTACTCTAAGCCTAACCCTAAACAAAAACCTAAACCTAACAGTAAACCGAATCTTTATATCTCGAACCCTAACACTAAACCTAACCCTAAATCTAACGCATAACCCTAACCTATCTCTAATCTTAACTCTAACCCTAACACTAATCCTAACTCTAAACTCTTACTTTATACTTAACCCTAAGCGGAACCCGAACCCTAATCTAAACCTAACCCTAATCCTAACCCTAACCTGAACCCTGAGCTAAACCTAACCCTAACCCTAAAACCTAAACCTAACTCTAACCATAACACTGAGTCTAACCTTAAAACTAAATCTAATCCAAACCCTAATTGTATCCCTATAATAATTTTACACTAATAATAACTCTAACCATAACCCCTTATCCTAACTTTAACCCTAAACCCAAAGATAACATTAACCCTAACACTAACCCAAACCCTAACACTAACCGTATCCTAACCTAATCTGAACCGTAACTCTAATCATAAACCTACCTCTAACTAAACCTAACCCTAACCCTAACACTAACGCCTAACCGCAATTCTAACCATAATCATAACTCTGATCCTTACGCTAAAACTAATGCTAATCATAACTCAAATTCTAACCCTAAACCTAACAATAACCCCTACCATAAATTTTAATCTAACATTATCCCCAACCCTAACTCCTTATGCCAAAACTAACACTAACCCCAACTTGAAATCTACAACTATCCCTAACCTTAACCTCAACCCTAACATTAGCCCTAACCCTGAATTTAACCCTAAAACTAAAGCTAATCCTAACCCTAATTCTTCTTCTAACGCTA
>NW_011889330.1:18119-19936 GCF_000151845.1 Pteropus vampyrus | reverse complement strand
CCCTAACCTTAACCTCAACCCTAACATTAGCCCTAACCCTGAATTTAACCCTAAAACTAAAGCTAATCCTAACCCTAATTCTTCTTCTAACGCTAACACTAACCATAACCCTGAACCTATCCCTAAAACTAAAACTATTCCTAACTTTAATTCTAACCATATCCCTAAATTATACATTAACAATAATCTTAACCTTAACTGCTTACCTTAACCCTAGCCCTAAACCTAAGGCTAACACTAAAGCTAACACTAACGCTAATCATAACCCTAATTCTAACCAAAAACTAACCTTAAACCTAACTCTAACGTAACCCTAAACCTAACCCTACCATCACACAAACCACAACAGTAACACTAATCCTAACTCTAATATTTTACCCTAACCTTAAACATTAGCCTAACTCGAACCCTAAAATAACCTAACCCTACCCCTAAACCTGAAGACTAACCCTAACCATCAACCTACACTAAACCTAACTCTAACCCTAACTGTGCTCCTAACCTTAAACTAAAGTTAAACTTATCCCTAATTCTAACCTTAACCCTAACAAAACCTAAACATAAATTTTGAACTAAAAATAACCCAAACCCTAGTCCTTAAACTTTAAACTCACCCTAACACTAAATTTAACTCTAAATCTATCTCTATCCATAAACCTAACCCTAACACAAACCCTACCCCAAACTGTATCCCCAAACTAAAACAAATTCTTACAATAACCCTAACTTAAATATCATCCTAACACTAAGCCTAACACTGATCCTAACCTTAAAACTAAAGTGAATCCTAACCCTAATTCTAAAACTAAACCTAACAATAACCTTACTACTAAATTTTAATCTAACAATAACGCTAACCCTAAAAACTTACCCTAAAAGTAACCCTTTAACTTTAAAAGTAACTCTAAACCTTAGGTTTAGAGTTACTTTTAAGTTTAACTTTAAAAGTAACTCTAAACCTAAGCCTAAATCTAATACCATCCTTAACCCTAACTCTACCCCAACGTATACCAAAACCTAAATCTAACCTTAACTTATAGATAACCCTAACCCAAACCCTAACTCTGAACATAACCTTAAAATAAAGCTAATCTTACACCTGATTCTAACCCTAACACTAACACTCAGCCTAACCTTGAACCTAACCCAAAATCTAAAGCTTATCCCCTTACACTAAACCTAACCCTAACCCGAACTTTAACTCTAAAAATAATTCTAACTCTAACCGTAACTCTAATATTAACCCAGACACTGATCCTAACACTAAAACTAAAGCTAATCCAAACCTTATATCTAACCCGAACACTAACACTAACCCTAACCCTAAATTTTACAATAACAATAAACTTAAACCTGATCACTTATGCTAAACCTAATCCTAACCTTAACATTTCCTCTAAAAGTAAATCTAACCCTAAGCCTATCTCTAAAACTCATCCTAACCTTAACTCTAACACTAAACCTAACCTTGATCTTAACACTAAAAGTAAAGGTAATCCTAAACCTAATTCTAACCATAACCCTAAATTTTACACTAGCAATAACCCTATCCCTAAAACCTTATTTTCACCCTATCCCTACCCCAAAGCTAAGCCTAACCGTAAAACTAACCCTAACAATAACTCTAACCCTAACCTAAAACTAATCCTAACTCTAACCATAAACATATACTTAACCCTAAAATAAACTTTAAGCAAAACCTAATGGTAATCCCATGCCTAACCTAATCTTAATCCTGACCCTAACCCTAACCCTAACACTAATCCTAACTCTAAACTCTTGCCTTAAAAATAACCCTAACCCTAACCAGAACCCTA
>NW_011889330.1:11985-16334 GCF_000151845.1 Pteropus vampyrus | reverse complement strand
ATATCCCGAACTTGAACTCTAAAAATAATTCTAACTCTAACCATAACCCTAACATTAACACGAACACTGATCCTAACACTAAAACTAAACGTAATCCTATCCCTAACTCTAATCCAAACACTAACACTAACACTAAACCTAAATTTTACACTGACAAGAAATTTAAAGCTGACAACTTACTCTAAACCTAACCCTAACTCTAACCCTAACTTTTAGTCTAAAACTAAATCTAAACCTAACCCTATCCCTAAACCTCACCCAAACCTTAACGCTAACACTAAACCTAACGCTGATCCTAACACTAAAACTAAAGCTAATTCTAAACCAAATTCTAACCCTAACCCTAAATTTTACACTAAAAATAACACTATCTCTAACCCCTTATCCTCAACCTAACCCTAAACCTAATGCTAAGCCTAACTCTAACACTAACCCTAAACAGAACTCTAACCCTAACCTAAACCTAAACCTAACTCTAACCCTAAACATATACGTAACCTTAAAATAAACCTTAAGGAAACCCTAATGGTAACCCCATCATTAACCTAACCCTAATCCTAACCCGAACCCTAACACTAATCCTAATTCTAAACACTTGCCTTAAATCTAACCCTAAACCTAACCATAACCCTAACCCTAAGCTTTCCCGAACCCTAACTCAAACCCTATCCCTGACGCTAACACTATTCTCTTAGGCTAAACCTAACTGTAACCCGACTTTAAAGGTAAAACTAACAAAAACACTAACCCTGATCTTAACATTAAACCTAATCCTGATTCTAACCCTAATGGTAAAACTAAACCTAACCCTAATTCTAAGCGTAACTCTAACACTAACCCTAAATCTGAACCTACCCTAAAACTAAAGCTAAAACACCTAATTCTAACCCTAACCTTAAATTTTGTCCAACAATAAACCTAACCCTAACACCTTACCCTAACCGTAATCCTAAACCTAACACTAAACTAAACCTAACCCGAAAACTAGCGATAACCCTAACCATAATCTATCCTTACCATAACACTAACTCTAATACTAATCTAAATTCTGACCTCTTGTACTAACCAATCCTAAATCTAACCTTTCACCCTAAACCTAATCCTAACACTAACCCTAAACCTAACCTGATATTCTATCTATAACCCTAAACTTAATCCCGAAACATAACCGTAACCCTAAAACGAACCCAGGTCATAAACCAAAACTAAAGCTAATACTAACCATAATTCTAACCCGGCTCATAACACAAACCCTAACGCTGAATTTTAAACAAAGAATAACTTTAACCCTATCCCCTCATCCTAAACATAACCCTAAATACAACTTGAAGTCTAAAACTAACCCTAACCCTAACCCTAACTCAAACATTAACCCAAATCCTGAGCCTCACCCTAAAAATAAAGCCAATGTGAACAATAATTCTAAACCTAACCCTAACACTAACCCTAACCCTGATACTAACTCTAACACTAAACCTTATCTTAAGCCTAATTCTAAACCCAACCCTAAATTTTACACTAATAATAACTCTAAACCTATCTCCTTACCCTGATCGTGATTCTAACCTTAAAACTAAAGATTATAATAACTCTAATTCTAAACCTAATGCTAACAGGAACCCTAACCCTGTACCTAACCCGAATACTAAAGCTAATCCAAACCCTGAATCTAAATCTAATTCTTAATTTTACACTAACAATAACCCTAAACTCAACCACTGACACTAAACCGAAACCTAAACTTAAAGCTAACAATAACCCTAACACTAACCCAAACCCTAACCTTAACTCTAACCCTAACACTAACCCTACCCTAATCATAAACCTAACCTAAACCTAACCCAATTCCTAACCCTCACCAAAAACCTACACCTAAGTTAAATCTTACCCGAATCCTAATGGTAATCCTAACCCTAACCCTAATGCTAATCCTAACTCTAATCCTAAACCCTAACCGTAACCTTAAACCCTAGCACTGACCAAACCCTGAACCTAAGCTTAAGCTGAAGCTAATCCTCCCCCTAATTCTAATCCTAATCATAAATTTTATATTAACAATAACCCTAACTCTAACACCTTCCTCTAACACTAACCCCAAAACTAAAGGTAACCCAAAATCTTATAGTAACCCTAACCATTACACTAACACTAAGCCTGATCTAAACCATAAAAATAAAGCTAAATCTAACCCAATTCTAACCCAAAACCTAAATTTTACACTAATAATAACCATAACCCTAAGCCCTTCCCCTGAATATAACTCTAAAGCTAAATTAACTCTAAAACTAACTCGAACCATAACCGTAAACCTAACACTAACACTACTCTACCCTAACCTAAACCTAAGGTTAACCATAACCCTAAATCTATCGCTAACACTAACACTTATCCTAACTCAAACCTCTTACCCTAACCCTGCCGTAACCCTAATCCTAACTCTAACCCTAACCCGAACCCCTTACACTAAACTTAAACATAACCATAACTCTAACACTAAAGCCTATCCATAAACCTAACCCTAACCATAACCTTGATCCTAACCCTAAAACTAAAGTTTATCCTATCCCTAATTCTAACCCTAATGTTAACACTAACCCTAACCGTAAGTTTTACAATGACAATAACTAACCCTAACCTTACCTTTAATCTAAACCTAACCCTTACTTTAACTCTAAAACTAATCCTAACCATAACCTTAACCCTAACAATAACCTAACCCTGATTCTAACGTTAAAACTATAGCTAATTATAAACCTAATTTTAACCCTAACCCTAAATTTTACACTAACAAAAACACTAACCTTAATCCCTTACCCTAACCCTAATCCTTAACTATAGCTAACCCTAACACTAACAGTAACCCTATCCCTAAGCATAACCCTAACCTAAACCTAACCCAAACACTAACGGAAATGCTAACAATAACCTAACTCAAACCCAAACCTAAAACCCGAACATAAACCCTAAGCCGAATCCTAACCCGTTATTATAACTTTAACACTAACCCTAACCCTAACAGTAACCCTGATACTAATGCCAAAACTAAATCTAAACTATATGTAACACTAACCAAAACCCTAAATCTAACTCTAATCTAAAAATAACCCTAAACCTAACACTACCATAAACCTAACCCTAAGCTAAACCTAACCTGGCCCTAACTCTAACCCTAATCCTAAACCTAATCCTAACCCTAACCTAACGATAACCTTAACACTAACATTTATCCTAACCTTAATCTCTTACCTTAAAACTAACCCTACATGTATCCCTAACCCTAAACTTAAGCCTAACTTTAACCCTCACCCTAAACCTAAGCCCTTATTCTAACCTAACTCTAAGCCTAACATGAACAATAAACTTAAACACTAACCACAATCAAACATTAACCCGAATCCTAAACCTAACACCTATGCTAACTCTAATCAGTTACCCTAACCAGAAACTTAACCCGAGCACTAACCCTAAACCTAACCCTACCCTAATTCCAATCTTAACCCTAACCCTAATCCTAAATCATACACTAAAAAATAACCCTACCATCACCGCTTACCGCAAACCTAACCTGAACCCTTACATTAAATCTAAAACTAAACCTAATCCTAACTGGAACCCTACACCTATCCCTAACTTTAACACTAAAACTAACCTTGACACAAACGTTAACACTAACATTAAACCTACTCCTGTCCTTAACCCTTAAACTAAAGCTAACTTAACCCTAATTCTAACCCTAACCCAAAATTTTACAAAACAATATAAGTAACCCTAACCCGTTACAGTAAATCTAACCTTAAACTATAACTAACACTAACCCTAACACTAACGCTATCCCTAAGCATTACCCTAACCTACACTAAAGCTAAACCTAACTATAACCATAAACCTACCCCTAAATTGAACCTAACCCAAAATCTAACGGTAACCGTAATATTAACCACATCTTAATTCTAACCCTAAATCCTGAATCTAACCTTACCCTAACTCTAACTCTTACACTAACCCTAAACTTAAACCCTAACCATAACCGTAACCTTAATGCTAACAATGATCCTAACGCTAAAACTAAAGCTAATCCTAAACCTAATTCTAACCTCAACCCTAACACTAACCATAACATTAAATTTTAATCTAATAATCCTAAACCTAACTCCTTATCATAAATTTAACACTAAATCTAATTATTAAGTCTAACTAACCCTAACTTTAACTCTAACCCTAACATTAACCAGAACGATGATCCAACCCCTAAAATTAAAGCTACTGATAACCTAAATTTTAAAGCTAACCCTAACACTAACCCTAACTCTGATAATAACCCTAACAGTAAAGCTTATCCTAACCCTAAC
>NW_011889330.1:6595-11755 GCF_000151845.1 Pteropus vampyrus | reverse complement strand
ATCCTAATACTAAAACTATCATTGATCCTAACCCTAAAACTAAAGCTAATCCTAACCAGAAATCTAAACCTAATCATAAATTTTACACTAACAATAACTCTAACTCTAACACCTTACCCTAAACCTAATCCTAAACCTAAAGCTTTCACTAACCCTAACCGAACCCTAACCATACCCTAACCCTAACACTCATCCTAACTATAATGACTTACCCTAATCCTAACTCTAACCCTAAACCTAACCCTAATCCTAATGCTACCCTAACTCCAACTCTAACATTAAACCTAATCCTAAATTGTACACTAATAATAACCCTAACCCTGAATCCTTACTCCTAAATTGTACACTAATAATAACCCTAACCCTGAATCCTTACCCCTATAATGCTAAACCTAACTTTAACTCTAAAACTAAACCTAACCCTGACCATAACCGTAACCGTAACCTTCATCCTATCCCTAATCCTAATCATAAAACTAAAGCTAATCCTAACACAATTCTAAACCTAACCCTAAATTTTACACTAACTTAAACCCTAAAACTAACCCTAATTTTCACTCTAAATTTAACCCTAACCCTTACGCTAACATTAACCCTAACCCTGATTCTAACACTAAAAATATATCTAATCCTAACCCTAAAACTAATCCTTACCCTAACACTAACCCTAAACCTAACACTAACCCTAACCTCTTACGCTAACTGTAACCCTAACCATATCCATAAAGCTACCACTAAACGGAACTTAACCAGAACACTAATGGTAACGCTGACCTTAACCTAACACCAACTCTAACACTAAACTTAAGACAAATCCTAAATCTGCCTTCTTACCCTAACTCTAACAATTTATGCTAACCCTAATCCTAACCCTAACTCTAACCAATATCGTAATCCTAAAATTAAGGATAATCCTAACCTTAATTCTAACTCTAACATTAACACTAACCCTAAGTCTAAACTTTACACTAACAATAAACCAAAAAGGAACCCATTACTCTAAAGCTAATCCTAACTCTAACTTTAACTCTAAAACTAACCCTAATCCTAACCCTAACACAAAACCTAAAGCTAAATCTAACTCTTAGTGTAACACTAACTCTAAACCCTTACCTTAAACATAACTGTATCCCTAACACTAAACCCTAACCCTAAAATTAACCCTATCCCAAACCCTGATCCTAACCATAAAACTAAAGCTAAACCTAACCCTAAAACTAAACCTAACCCTATTTTACACTAACAAAAATCTTAAACCTAAACCCATACCCTAAACATAACCCTAACACTAAATTAACCTCTAAAACTAACCCTAACCTTAACGTTAACCTAACATTAACACCTACCCTTATCCTAACCGTAAATGTAAAGCTAATCATAACCGCAATTCTGACCCTAAACCTAACACTAACCATAAACCTAATCCTAACCCTAAAACTAAAGCTAATCCTAATCCTAACCATGACACTAAACCTATAGCTAATCCTAACCCTTACAATAACACAAATCCTACAACTAACCCTAACCCTAACACTAACCCAAAACCTAATTTAAATATAAAAGTAATCCTAATGCTAACTCTAACCGTAATCCTAAATTTTAAACTACCAATAACTGTAGACCTAACACCTTATCCTGAATCTAACTTTAAGTCTAAACCTAACACTAACTCTAATCCTAACCCTAACATTAACCTGAACCCTGATCCTAACCATAAAACTAAAACTTATCCTAACCCTAACACTAATACTAACCCTGACACCTTAACCTAAATCTAACAGTAACCTAAAGATAACCATAAACCGAACTCTAAATTAAAACTTACCCGAGCCTTAATGACAACCCTAAACCTAAGTTAATCCTAACGATAACCCTAACCATACCTCTAAACCTAAAATTAACTCGAACCCTGATCCTGAACATAAAAATCAAGCTAATGCTAACCATAATTCTAAAGCTAACTCTAACACTTACCCTAACCCTGATCCTAACCCTAACACTAAAGCTTATTCTAACCCTAATTCTAAACCTAACCCTAAATATAACACTAACAATGACTCTAAAACTAACTGCTTGCCCTAAGCCTAACCCTAAACCTCAAGGTAACTCTAGCCATTACAATAACTTTAACTCTAATCCTAACACTAACCTAAACCTAACCCTAAGCCTAACCATAAAGCTAACCCTAAACTAAAACTAACATGAACCCAAATAATCACCCTAATTCTAACCAACCTGAATACTAACTCTAACCCTAACACTAATCCTAAATCTAAACTCTTACCCTAACCCTAACACTAACCGAGACCCTAACCCTAGAACTGAAGCTAATCATAAGCCTAATTCTAAACCTAACGCTAACACAGTCACTAAGCATATCCCTAATATAAACCTAACCCGAACCCTAACGTGACCCTAAAATTAACCTAATCTTAACCCTAACCCTAAACACTAACATTAACCCTAAGCGAACCCTAATCCTAAACACTAACACTAACCCTAAGCGTACCCTAATCCTAACTGCTTATTCTAACACTAACCCTAACCCTATACCTAATACTAACCCTGATCCTAACGCTAAAACTAAAGTTAATCCTAACTCTAAGCCTAACCCTAACCATAACTCTACTCTAAACTAAACCTAAAACAAAACCTAAAACTAACCATAAACCTAACCTATACCTAACCCTACCCTCACCCTAACGTACACCTAACCCTAAACCTAACCATAAAACTAATCCTAACTCTAAACTCTTACCTGAACTCTAATCCTATCGTAATGCAAACCCTAACCCTAAATCTAACCCTAACCTAAACCTAACCCTAACCCTAATCCAAACTGTGACACTAATCATAACTCTAATCTCTTACCCTAACACTAACCATAAACCTACCACTCAGCTAAACATAACTTGAACACTAACGGTAAACTTGTCTCTAATCCTAACCCTAAACCTGAACCTAACCCTAAAAGTAAAGCTAATCCTAATCATAATTCTAACCCTAACCCTTACACTAGCCATAAACCTAATTTTACACTAACAATAAGCCTAACCCTAACCCCCTAACCTAAACCTAACGCTAATGCCAATTTTAATCTAAAACCAAACTTAAGCCTAACCCTAACCGTAACACTGACCCCTTACAATAAGGTTAAACTAAAATCAAAAACCTAACACTAAGCCTAAAGTCTAACAATAACTCTAACCTCAAGAGTAATCCAGAACCGGAACCCTAACCCTAAGCCTAACCATAACACTAATCCTAAATGTGCCCACTTATCCTAACCCTAACTCTAACCCTTACCCTGAACATAAAGCTAAAACTAAATCTAATCCTAACCCTAATTCTACCCCTAACCCTAACACTAACCTAACCCTGAATTTTGTACTGAGAATAACTATAAACGTAACACCTTAAACTAAATCTTACCGTAACTCTAACTTTAACTCTAAAATAACGCTAACCCTAAACCTAACATTAACAATTACCGTGATCCTAATCCAAACACTAAAGCTAAACCTAAACCTAATTCTAACCCTAACACTAACCCTAACCCCAATCCTAAACACTAACCCTAAATGTATCAGGAAAACTAACCCTAAATCTAACTGCAACGCTAACCCTAACTCTAACTCTAACCCTAACACTAACCTTAACATTAAATCTAACCCTAAACTTAAACCTAACTTTAACAAAAACCTTTCCAAAAACCTACTCCTAATCCTAACTGTAACTCTAAATTTTACACTAACAATATCCCAAACCTAACCCCTTACCCTGACCTAATACTAAACCTAACCCTAAAACAAAACCTAATTCTAAGCCTGATCCTAAACCAAACCCTAACCCTAAACCTAACACCTTATCCTAACACTAACCATAACCCTAAACCTAAATTTAAGTCTAAAACTAACCTTAACTCTAACCCTAATCCTATCCCTAAGCATACCCCATATCTTAACCCGATAATTAAAGATAAACCTAAGCCTAAATCTAACCCTAATCATAAATTTTAAACTAACAATAACCCTAACCATAACCATTTACCCTAGTCAAATCCCAAAACTAATGCAAAATCTAACCATAACACTAACTCTAACCCTAACCTTAACCTAAATCTAACACTGACTTAACCCTAAAGCTAAACCTAACCCTAAACTTTATCCTAAACCAGATCTAAAACTAACCATAACCCTAACCCAACCCTAATCCTAACCCTAACACAAACACTAATCCTAAGTCTAACCTCTTACCCTAACCCTATAACTAACACTAACCCTAAACTCAACCTACCCTAACACTAACAACACTAAACCTAACCATATTCCAAAACCTTACAATAAACCAGACATAAAAGTAACCCTAACCCTAAAACTAACTCTAAATTTCATCTAAAGTAAATCTAACCCAAACACTAACATTCACCCTAATACAACCCTAAATCCTAGAATAAACCTTAACCTAACACTACCCTAAATCTTAACCCTAATTCTAACACTAACACTAACTCTAACTCTAACTTCTTATTATAACCCTAACCCTAAAACTAACCCTAAACCTATCTTAGATCCTAACCCATACCATAACACTAAAACTAACGATGATCCTAACCCTAAAAATAAAGCCAATCATACCCTAATTCTAACCCAATGCTAAATTTTACTCTAAAAATAACCCTAAACCTATCCCCATACTCTAACCCTAACCCTAAACCTAAAAGTAATATCATTTTTAACAGTAAACTTAACCCTACCCTTTACCATAACCCTAACACTAAACTAAGACTAACGACAAACATAACCACAACCCTAACCCTAACCATAACACTAACTCTAACTTAACCCTAACCATAAAACTAACCCTAACACTACTGCTAACTCTAAACTCTTACCTTAACCCTAACTCTAACTCTAAACTAATCTAATCCTAATCCTAACTCAAAACCTAACCCTAACCCTAAACCTAACCCAAGACTTAAACACATACCCTAAACCTAACCCTAAACCTAATGCGAACCTTAACCTTAACAATAACCCTAACCATACCCTAACCATAAACTAAGCCTAAACCTAACCCATAACCTAACCTAACCCTAATTATAACTCTAATCCTCACACTAATTTTAACTCTGGTCTCTTACCCTAAACCTAACCCTAA
>NW_011889330.1:0-3775 GCF_000151845.1 Pteropus vampyrus | reverse complement strand
CTAACTCTAAACACTTATCCTAACCCTAACCCTAACCCAAAACCTAATTCTAAACTTAAAACTAACCCTAACCCTAAACTAACCCTAACTGTAACCCTAAACTTAACCGTAACCCTACTCTAAATTTCACCTTAACACTGATAATAACACTAAAACTAAAGCTACTCCTAATCCTATTTTTAACCCTAACCCTAACACTAAGCCTAACCCTAAATTTTACACTAACAATAACCCTAACCATAACCCCTTACCCTAAACCTAAACCTAATCCTAACTTTAAATCTAACACTAACCCTTACTCTCACCTTAACTCTAATATTAACCCTAACTCTGATCCTAACCTAAAACTAAAGTTATCCTAACCCTAATTCCAACTTTAACCCTAAATTTTACACTAACAATAACATTAACCATAACCATTTACCCTAACCCTTAACCTAAACTAACCCTACTTTAAACCCTAAGCCTAACCTAATCCTAATCCTATTCCTGATCCTAACGCTAAAACTAAAGCTAATCCTAAACCTAACCCTAATCCTAAACCTAACTCTAACCTCTAAGGCTAACCCTAAACCGCAACCCAAAGCTAACCCTAACTCTAACACTAACTCTAATGCTCACACTACTCTAACATAAATCTAACGATAACTCTAACTCTAACCAAAAACCTAACCATCAGAAAGACGAAACCTGATGCTAACTCTAATCATAACTCTAAACCTAATCTTAATGCTAACCTAACCATAAAACTAACTCTAACATTAATCCTAACTCATATTTTACCCTGAACACAACCCTAACCCTAACACTAACATTAACCTCCCTAATTTTACACTAACAATAACACTAACCCTATCTTCTTACTCTAACCATAACCCTGAACTATAGCGAACCCTAACTAACACTAACCCTTTAAGTAAGCATAACCCTAACCTACACTAACAGGAACCCTAAACATAACCATACCTACACCTAAAGTAAACCTAACCAGAACCCTAACGCTAAACCTAACACTAACCTAAACCTAACACTAACCCTAAATCCTAACCATAACCATAACACTAATGCTAAACCTAATCCTACCTTCTTATTATAACCCTAACCCTAAAACTAACCGTAACCTACCTTAAATCATAATTCTAACAGTAACCCTAAAACTAACCCTGATCATAACCCTAAAAATAAAGCACCTTTATTTTTAAATATTTTTAAATAAATTACCTTATTCTAATTCTAATGCTAAATTTTACCCTAAGAATAAACATAACCAAACCCGAACCCGAAACTTAATGCTAACCCTAAACTTCAAAGTAAGCCTACCCCTAAGCCTAAACCTAATACTAACCTTAACCTTAACAGTAAACTTAACACTACTAATATACTTAACACTAACCCTAACCATAAGACTAACCACCAACGCTAACCCAAAACCCTAGTCCTAACCCTAACTCTAACCCTAACCGTAAATTATACAGTAAGAATAACTCTAAACGTAACCCCATACCCTAACCCTGATCGTAAACCTAATGCTAAACTTAACCATAAAAGTAACCATAACCCTATCCTAACGCTAACCCTAACCCTAACCATAATACTAATCCAAACTCTAATCTCTTACTCTAACTCTTACACTAAACAGAACCCTAACACTAATTTAACTGTAAAATTAACTTTAACCCTAACAATAACATTAAATATAACCCAAACCTTAAATGTATCCCTAAGGCTAAACCTTACCCAGATTCTAAACCTAAATTTAAAGCTAAACCTAATCTTAATTATAACTCTAACCGTAAATTTTACACTAAAAGTAACACGAACTCTAATCCCATACCCTTACCTTAACGTTAAACCTAATTATAACCATAACACTAACAGTAACTCTAACACTAATCCTAATCCTAACCCATTCCCCTAACCCTATCGCTCACCCTAACCATGACGCTAACCTTAACCATAACCCTAACCTTAACACTACCACTAACTATGAAACTAACCCTAAAACTACAGTTAATCCTAACTATAACTCTAACCCGAATAATAAATCTAACCCTAAATTTTAAATTAACAATAACTCTAACACTTACCCAAATTCTAATCTAAACCTAATCCTAACCATAACTCTAAAATAATCCTAACACTAATATTACTCTAACACTAAAGCTAAATCTTCCTTTTTACCATAACCCTCACCTTAAACATAGCAGTGACCCTAACTCAAACAATAACGATAAACCTAAACATAACGTTAACTCTAAACCTTATCCTAATCCTACCATAACCCTAACCACAACCATACCCTAACACTAACCCTAGCCCTATCCCTAATCTAAAGCTAACCTTATCCCTAACGCTAAACTAATCCTAACACTAACTTCTTACCGTAACATGACATTAAAAATAACTGTAACCCTAACCCAAACCATAACGATAAACCTAATCTTAACTCTAACCCTAACACTAACCCTAACCTTAACCCTAACCCTTAACCTACACGAACCCAAAATGTAAACCTAAACCTACCGTTAACCCTAACCCTATCGTTAACTCTAAACCTAACCTTATTTTTAACCCTAACCCTAAATTTTACATTACAGTAACCCTAAACTTAACCCCTGACACTAATCCTAAATCTAAAACTAATTAAACTCTGAAACTACCTCTAACCCTAACCCTAACCCTAAATCTGCCCTAACCTTAAATGTAACCTATTCACTACCACTAAACCAGATCCTAAACCTAAAACTAAAGCTTATCCTAACCTGGATTCTAACCTGAACACTAAATTTTACACTAAGAATAAACAGAACTATAACACCAGAACTTAACTCGAACCCTAAATCTAATGCTAACCTTAACCATAACAGTAACCCTATTCTAAAACTAACACTAACTCTAAGCCTAACCCTAACTCTAACCCTAACCCTAACTCTAAACTTAACATCAACCATAACCTTAAAACTTAAAACTAACCCTAACCCCAACCCTAACCCATATCTTAACCCTAACCCTAAAACTAATGCTAGCTTTAACTCTAACAGTAACTCTAGCCCTAACTAAAACCTAACTTTAACTTAACACTAACCCTAACCATAACTAAAACCTAACTTTAACTTAACCCTAACACTAACACTAACACTAATCCTAACTCTAAACTCTTACCCTAACCTATCAGAAACTTAACCATTATCTTAACCCTAAGAGTATCCCTAATCCTAACCAGAACTCTAAACCTACCCCCAACTCTAAACCTAAACCTAAACCCTAACTGTAACACTAAGCCTAACCCTATCCGTAACTCTAACCCTAATACTAATCCTAACCTAATACTAACACTAACCCTGAACCTTACATAATTTTAAATCTAATCCTAACCCTAACACTAATACTAAATTTAATCACTTACCCTAACCCTAATCCTAAACATAATTGTAAGCGTAACCCAAAGATTAACACTAAACCTAACATAATACTAATCCTAACCCAGACCATAAACCTACTCCTAAAATAAATCTTATTCGAACCCTAACGGTAACCCTAATCCTAACCTAATCCTAAACCTAACCATAAACCTAACCCTAACTCTAAACCTAATATTAACCAGAACCCTTCTCCTAACCCCAAAAATCAAGCTAATGCTAACCATAATTATAAAGCTAACCCTAACACTAACCTTAACACTGATCCTACGCTAACACTAATCCTTATCATAACCCTAATTCTAACAATAACTCTAAATTAGACACTAACAATAACTCAAAAATTAACTGCTTAC
>NW_011889329.1:2615292-2674758 GCF_000151845.1 Pteropus vampyrus | reverse complement strand
TTTTTTCCAGTAAGAAGATTAATTATATAAAGGTCTCTCTTTAGCCTGTTGCAAAGAAGGCGTTTTTCTTTTGGTTTCCAGTAGGTGGCGTCTAAGCTTCTTGGATCTCTGCTCTATATAAAGTCTTAATAACATTTTTAAAATTTTTCTTGTGGATATTTAATCACGCTCGCTACCCTCAGTTTCAGTCCCTGTCAGTGTCAGCGACAGTCTCAGCAGCGTTTGCTCAGATGCCCCTGGGGCTCCGTGGTGATCGGTCTCAGAGGGTATGCTGAGAGGTGCCCTCTGGTTTGGGGTTTGGGGGCTGCGGCTCAGCCTCGGTTTTGCAACCGCGGCCAGCAAAAATCAGCTGTTGTTCCTCTGCGTTCCCATCCCGCTTCTCTGCTTTCTGCCCTGATGACTGGGCCCTGCCGCCAGCCGGCCACAGGTAGCTCACAGCTATCCAGGCAGGAATGTTCAGGGACCTTTCCGCACAAACTTGCTGCTCCCTCTCCCCTCCCCCTCGTCCTGCAGAGAGCTCCAGCAGCTGTGAGAGGCAGCTTCCTTATTTCTCCCAGGCCACCGCCTGACACCAGGGGTCCTGACCTGTGGTAGCTCTTATGCGCGTAGATCCCATGCTCAGACGTGCTGGTGTGCAGTTTGGGTGTTTTTTTGTTGAGTTTTAGATGTTCAGCCTTATTGTTGTTTCAAGGGGAGAGATCTGGGGACGTCTCTCACTCTGCCGTGTTTCCAAAGATCTTATTATAGTCTTTATTTTAAAGTCTATGTTATGTGATATAAGTATCGCTACCCTGGCTTTTTTTTTTTTTATTTCCATTTGCGTGAAATATCTTTTTCCATCCCTTTACTTTCTGTGTGTTTCATTTGATCTGAAGTGGGTTTCTTGTAGACAGCATATGCAATTGTCTTGGATTTTTTTTTTTTCATCCTTTCGGTTACCCTATTGATTGGAGCATTTAATCCACTTACATTTAAAGTGATTACTGATAGGTACATAGTTACTGCCATTTTATTATTCCTATTTGTTTTCTCTATTTACTTTTTTACCCCTTTTCTTTTTTACTGAGGTCCCTTTAATGTTTCTTGTAATACTGGCTTGCTGGTGATGAATTCCTTAAGTTTTTCCTGTCTGGGAAGCGCTTCATCTCACCTTCCGTTTTAATCGAAAGCCTTGCTGTTTAGTGTGTTTGTGGTTGTAGATACTTGTTTTTCATAACTTTGAATATTTCTTGCCAGTCCCTTCTCACCTGCAAAGTTTCCACTGAAAAAGCAGCAGACATTCTTATGGGGTACCCTTATAAGTTGCTAGCTGCCTTTTCTTGCTGCCTTTAAGATTCTCTTTTTGTCTTTGACCTTTGGCATCTTAGTTATGATCTGTCTTGGTGTGGGTCTGTTTGAATTCCTCTTGTTTAGGACTCTTTGTGCTTCCCGAACTTGTATGTCTAATTCTTTTGCCAGGTTAGGGAAGTTTTCTGTTATTATTTCTTCAAATAGATTCTCAATCCCTTGCTCTCTCTCTTCGCCTTTGGGTACTTCTATGATCCAGATATTGTTAAGCTTCACATTATCTCAGAGGTCTCTTAAACTAGCGTCATTTTTAAAAATTCTATTTTTTTTTTTTTTTGGTTCTAATTGGGTGTATTCTGCTACCTTGTCTTCCACCTTGCTCATTCAATTTTCTGCTTTGTCCAGTCTACTGTTGAATCCTTCTAGTGTATTCTTCATTTCAGTTATTGTATTCTTCATTCTGTCTGGTTCTTTTCTACACTTTCTATGTCCTTTTTTATGCTTATTATCACTTTGTTGAGGTTCTCGTTGTGCTCATCCATTCTCCCCTCTAAGTTCATTGAGCGCCCTTATAACCATTATTTTGAACTCTGTCTCTGGTAGGTTGCTTGCCTCCATTTCGTTTAGCTTTTTTTTTTTTTCTGACGTTTTCTCCTGTTATTGCATATGTGGCATGTTTCTTTGTTTTCTCATTTTATTAGCCTCTCTTTGTTCATTTCCATGTGTCAGAAGTATTTGTTTCGTCCCTTGGCCTTGGCCAGATGGCCTAATGTGGAAGGTGTCCTGTGTGGCCCAGTGGTGCACTCTCTCTGATCCCCTATGCCAGGGGCTCTGGATTTGATCTTTGTGTGGGTGATCTTCTGTTGTCGCCAAAGCGTTATTGTTTTTAGTACATCAGTGGATGGGATTAATGCTCAGGCTGACTAATTGTGGGAATTGACTACACCCACACGTAAGAGTTGCTGTGTTGGGGCTGACCCCATTGAGTGGGATTTGCTCTAGCAGGCTTGCTTACTTGTTGCAACCACCCTTTTTGTTTACCGCTAATGGGGCTAGTCAGGATTTGCTCTCCTGTGGTCTACTGCCAGCTTTCGGATGCATTAGTTGTGTGGCCCCTTGGGAGAGGCTCCCCAGTACGCCAAGGTCAGCTGCTGCTTTTGATTGCTCATGGCTACTTGGCTCAGAGCTACAAAGTGATCTGCAGATGATTGTTGCCTTTGCAGTGTCTATAGGTAAATGGAAGAGACAATGCTGCAGGCAGAGGTCAGGTTATCCCCTGTCCCTGACCTAGGGCAGTTTAGCAGAGGGACCAGTGCTCCTCAAAGCGTGACACCACCTGACAGTTGCCCATAATTCTCTGAAACTGGAAGATCCTCTGGGTGATATGTGTGTTGGATAGTGTAGGGACTCCAGGGTTTTCCTGGATCTGTTGAGTAAATTTCCCCCTGCCACTTCAGTGTCAGTTTATACACTAGTGCTTTCTCTGTGGTTCCCTGTACAGGTTTCCAACTGTAACAAGGTAAGCTGCTGCACAACTCGGGCGTGCAAACAGCCAAGCTCTTTAAGAATTACAGAAGTTCGTGGGTGTGAGTTTGTGGCACATCACCAAATGCCTCTCCCAGATGAATGGGCTTTGCATGGGCCGCATGAACTGAGTACTATTGTTTGCTGTTCAATTCATGACTGAAGGTAAGCACAGGCCAGGACTGGGTTGCCTGGGAGTAGGCTTACCACAGGTAATTGGTGGGTTAGGTGATGTGTCTTCTCAGTGAGGCATGGGGACATCAGGTCTACACAGCACCATATTTGCTGCCAACTCTGGGACTGCAGGCACCCGCCAAAGTCAGATATCACTGCGTGACCTACTTTTGTTTGTGATGAGCCCACAAAACCCCTGCAATTTGCCCGAGCGATACTGTATCTCGTGTTGGCAGCAGTGATCTTCCCATCACTGTATTCCCTGAACATTGCTCACTTTGCTGGCTGATATCTGTTGACTATGCAGAATGCGCCACCCAGCTACCTGTCAATGTGCCATGGGCATTTGTGTATTGGATGGGGCAGGATCTGAGGGAGTCAAAGGCCATTAAGACAGTAGCCTCAGTTTTCTGCTATTTAGGTTTTTGCACATTCCTGCAGTAGTCATAGATCGCAGGAAGACAAACTGCTTTCTGTGGTGATTTCACGGTCCTCTGTGATCTCCCCAAGAGATATTACAGCTTGTACAGGCAGCAGTGATCTGCCCACAATTTTTTCCCCCAAAATGCACTCACAGTGCTAGCCAAAGTATGTTACCTGCACAGAATGTGCAACCTAGAGCCAAGCAGGGCAGCGGAGGCTGCCTGTCAGTGGGCAGCACTCTGTGGCTTGGGCGAAGTGGGATCTCAAGGAGACATGGGCCATCAGGCCAATATAGTCTCAGTTTTGCTGCAACTTCTGTGCCCGGGCATTCCTGCTGTAGTCACTAATCAGTGAGATCAGCTGTCATCTGGGATGGTCTCATAGACCCTGCGGTCTCCCCATATGACACTGCGGTGCTTGCAGGCAGCAGAGGTCTGCCTGCAACTAATTTCTCTGAAGTGCCCACCCTGTGCTAGCCAGTTTGTTGCCTGGGCAGATTGGATACTCTGGAGGGAGGGGCAGGGCAGTGGTGGTTCACTGCCAATGGGCCACCTCAGGCAATTTTTAGTTCGAGTAGGGCTTAGTCAAAGGGAGACTCTGGCCATCAGATCAATACAGTCTCAGTCCTGCTGCAACTGTGGTAACCATTATTGCGTTCACACAAAAGTCCCAGATCACAGCAAGACCAGCTGCTGTCTGGGACTTGCCCACAGATCCCGTAGTTCTGCCCAAGTTGGTGTTGACAGCAGTGATTTGCCTGAAACTGTGTCCAAAATGTGTGCTCACAGCAATGGCTGCCAGCTGCAAATGTTTGTCCCTGAATGGATGCAGGGAGTGGCAGCCATCCAGCAACAAAAGCCCTGGGCAATCTGATGTTTGGGTGGGGCAGGCTGATCTCCTCAGTCCAGAGCTTCCTAATGGCCCTGTGTGGGAGAGGTCTGCACATTCGAGCTGGTCTGGTCTGTAGATTGCCCTGTAGTGAGGCCCGACTAAAGCACAATGGTGGCTGCCCGTCCAGCCCTCCTTCTGGTGCCAGGTAATTCAGTCTTTCCCAGTATGAAACTTCCATGAGCCTCTGACTCACCACAAGTGTGCTGGGCAATTGCAGGTGAGAGAGCCTGTGTGCAGGCCCTTCAAAGTGGCATCTAGGGTTTCAGTCTGCTTCTATCTCTCCCAGACGGCTGGAATCTCCTCTGGTTTTTACAGTCAGAGTTTTTGGAAACTCCTCTTCTCTGGGCTGAGGAGTCCCTAAATGAGGCCAGGACCCCCCTCTATTTCAGGGGAGCCTCTGCAGCCTTGCTATTCCTCCCGGTGTTCCCCTATCACCCACAGGTGTGGGTCCAACCCGATTTGCGATTTTGCCCCTCCTACTGGCTTCGAGGCCGCTCTTTCTTTATGTTATCAGATGTATGTTATATGATCAGCTGGACTTCAGGTGATTCTCCACGTTGATTATTTTATAATTTTTTTGTAATTTCAATGCGGACCTGGAAGAAGGTGAACCTGCTTTTACCTAGTCTGTCATCTTTCTCCAACTCGTCCATATATCTTTTTGAATTAGTGTTTTGATTTTCTTTGAATAAATACCCAGAAATGCAAATAAGGTAATTCCATTTTTAATTTTTGAGGAACTTCCAAACTGTTTTCCATAGCAAATGTATCAATTTGCAATCCCACCAATAGTGCACAAGGGTTCCCTTTTCTCCACGTCCTTACCAACACTTATTGTTTTTTTTAATTTATTAATTATAGCATTCTGACAGATATGAAGTGATATCTCATTGTGCTCTTAATTGGCATTTCTCTTATTATTAGTGACATTGAGCATTTTCATATGTCTGTATACCTTATTTGGAAAAAATGCCTATTTAGATATTCTGCCTATTTTTTAATTGAATTGTTTGCTTTTTTGGAGATCAGTTGTATGAGCTCTTTATAAATTTTGGATGTTAACCCCTTATCAAATATATCATAGGCAAATATCTTCTCCCATTCAGTAGGTTGTCTTTTTGTTTCGTTGATGCTTTCTTTTGCTATGTAAAATCTTTTAGTTGGTGGTATTCCTATTTGTTTAGTTTTTCTTTTATTTCCCTTGCCCAAGAAGATATAGCAGAAGAAATATTACTAATAGCAATGTCAGAGTTTACTGCTTATGTTTTCTTCTATGAGTTTTATGGTTCGGGTCTTACATTTAAGTTTTTAATTCACTTTGAGTTTTTCTTGCATATGGTGTAAGAAGGTGGTCCCCATAAGCACTTTGAATGCATCACATTTGTTAAAGCACTGCTAACCAAAGCAAGTCACATGCGCAAGCCTCAATTCAAAGAGTGGAGTAAGAGTGGCTTCACCTCTTGATGAGAAGAGTGTCAAAGTCACATTGCCAAAAGACATGCTTTTAGGAATGGGAATAATTTGTGGTCATTTTGCAATCTATTACACCTTGCCTGGTTGTGTATTGAGAGCCTTCTCTAAAGTGAATATATTCTGGTGGTCATTTAAATAGGACAGAAACATCTTATACTCTGTGCCTACACTTAGAGTTCCATCTATATATCTCTTCTCCATACTTCTTAGGCACCAGTCTTCTAACACTGCTCTTTTCAAACCCCTAACAAGTTAGTCAAGTTATTAACTATTGTCCATGAATAGATCCACATTCTAGGCCATTTCTTCTTTAAGTTACCACTTGGAGTTCTGACCAGTAGTGTTCTTTCACTATTGGGTTTCTGGGCTAACCCTGAGTGAGGCAGTAATGCACAATACATCCATTTCTGGATGGTTATAGCAAACCATGCAGCTCTATATGTAAACCAGTTCTATTCATTTTTTTTCCTGTTAAATAGTCATAGGAAACTATGACAGCTGAGAGAAAAGCAGGGAAGCATGTACAATGGAAGTCTGAGCCATTAGTAAACTTCATTAGTTTACTAATGACTTCCATACTTATTCAGCTCTATTCTATAAACTTTTAATTTTACAATGAAATACTGATATATATATACATATACATATATATGTATATGTATATATATCCAATTTTATGATTTGATGTATTAACAACACAAACTTCATGATGGGAAATTCAGGTTAAATAGTTATATGGTATTCCATAATCCAGTATTCAGCCTCTACTAGAGCACAGTAGCAAGCCAGTAGTTGCGTATCCAATAGAGAGTTTCTGACAAAAAAGGGCATGCCTTACTCAAAAAATCTAAGGGTCTGTATATCAATTCTCCAATTGTCAGAGGCTACACACAGCATTTCTGTGTGCCAAAGATACTTTGACAATTCTAATATTTGGGTCTGCTGAGTCATAACAACCAAGCAGTAGTTCAGTTTTTATTACAACCTGGCTCTGCTGCAAAACATTCTCTTGCTTCTGGCCTCACTCAAAAATGGCAGTATTATAGTTTACCTAATAAATGAGTTGGGATACCAAATCTGAGTCTGATATCTGTTTTCTAAAAATCCAAAGAAGCCTATAAAGTGCTGTGCCCTTTTCTTGGTCATGAGTATTACAAAGGTGCAACAACTTATGTCAGGCCACTGGTCCTCTAATAACTTCACTAATGAGGTAGGCCCCTAAGTTTGATGAGGTTTACCTCTCATGTTCTCGCATGCATGTGTCTTGCTGAGGTATTTAGAATGTCTTCTGTTTTCTGTTCATCAGCTCCAGTTAGCATAATGTCATCACTGTAAAAATCCTATGCAATGATCTGTGTGATATTAAAATGATGATGACACCTATAGACTATCTTGTGACAGAGAGCAGGAAAGTCGATGCAGTAAAAAAGTGAAGGAAGTGAAGCAGTTTTGCTGTCCTCTCAAAAGTAGACTTATTTTACCTGTTGATGGAGATGGGCGGTGACACAATCATTAACAGGTCAATATCTACACACTAATGAAGAGACACTGATTCTCCAGACCCAGATACAGAGGGTTGAAGAAGACTTACACAGAGAGATTGGAGAAACATGGTAGAGTGAGAGACTTCCAAGATCTCTCCCCCTTGAAACAACAATAAGCTGAACATCTAAAACTCAACAACAACAACAAAAAACACCCAAACTGCACACCAGCATGTCTGAGCATAGGATCTGCGCATAAGAGCTACCATAGGTCAGAACCCCAGGTGTCAAGCGGTAGACTGGGAGAAATAAAGAAGCTGCCTCTTGCAGCTGCAGGAGCTCCCTATAGGAAGAGGCAGATGGGAGAAGGTGCGCTGAGTTCCCTGAACAACCATGACTGGGAGAGCTGTGAGTCCATGCAGCTGGTGCCAGGGCCCAGTCATCGGGGCAGAGAGCAGAGAAGCAAGACTACAGAGAAACAACAGTTGATTTTTACCAGCCACAGTTGCAACACTGAAGCTAGGCCATAGGCCACAACCCCCAACCTAGAGGGACCCTCTCCACATATCCTCTGAGACCAAACACCGCAGAGCCCCAGGGGAATCTAAGAAAATGCTACCGAAACTGTAGCTAACACTGACAGGGACTGAGACTGAAGGTAGCAAGCATGATTAAACATCTACAAGGGAAAAAAAAGGCATTATTAATGCTTTACATAAACCAGGGATCCAAGAAGCTTAGACGCCACCTACCAGAAACCAAAAGAGAAGCACCTTCATTGCAACAGGCTAAGAAGAGACCTTTATATAATAAATCTTCTTTCTGGAAAAAAAGCAGAATATGCTTCCATTAATGCCCAGGAACAGAAATAGTCCATTAAACACCATGAACAACCAAGATGAAAGGACATCTCAGAAAGAAAGAGAAAAATCTCCAGAAAATAAGTTTACAAACATAGAAATATGCTACTTAAATGACAGATAATTCAGGTTAGTACCTCTGAAAAAACAGTGAGTTCTGAAACAAACATAACAACAATTTCAGGAATTGAAGAAAGCAACTAGATGAGCAGAATGAGTTCTTAGGAAGGAGATCGAAACCCTCAAAAAGAATAGAATAGATCTTCTGGAGATAAAAAACACACTAAAGGGGTTGAAAAATGAAATAGCAAGCTTGGGAAATAGAGTCGACCAAATGGAGGAAAGGATCAGTGATATTGAAGACAGAAATCTAGAAATAAATCAGAAGGAAGAGGACAGAAACCGAAGAATGAAAAATAATGAAAGAGAAATACAAGAACTAGCTAACACCATCAGGAGAGGAAACATAAATAATGGGCATTATCAAAGGCGAGGAAAAAGAGCAGGGACTAGAAAGCATTTTCAGACAAATAGTTGACGAGAATTTCCCAACTCTAAGGAATGAGCTGGAGCTTGGAATTCAAGAAGTCAACAAACACCCAATTATCTCAACCCAAAAAGGCCTTCATCAAGACATATTGTATTAAAATTATCAAAAATCAACAACAAAGACAGAATTCTCAGGGCAGCCAGGGAGAAAAAAATGGTAATATATAAAGGAAAACCCATTAGATTATCGTCAGACTTCTCAGAACAAACCTTACAAGTCAGAAAGGAGTGGGATCAAATATTTAAACTATTAAGTGAAAGGAACTACCAAGCTAAAATAATGTATCCAGCTATCCTCTCCTTTAGATATGAAAGAGAAATAAAGACCTTTCTAGACATTCAAAAAATGAGAGAATTATCCACTACAAGGCCTGCATTACAAGAAATACTGAAAGGGGTCAGCTCAACTAAAACAAAAAGACTATATATACATATATATTTAAAGAGTAAGGTGACTATCAGGCAAATGGAAGCAGAGAAATATAATTTTTACTAAGAATAAGCTTAAACAATAAGAAGATAACTGATATAGCAAAATAGTAATGAAAGTGCAGCATACCTGGAGACAAATGGAGACAACAATGACTATAAAGGGGAGTATTCAAAGATCCAAATTCACAAAGGGGAATAGAGATAAGGCACATGTAGAAGATAATGGAAGACTGTATATATACAATTATCCATTACATATTTTATAATGGTAACCATACACTAAATATTCAGAACTAAAGTATATAACATAAAACAGGAAGAACCAGAGGTAAAACTTATGAAACTCAACCAAACACACACACACACACACACACACACACACACACACACACACACACACGGACAAGGAAACAATGGAAGCACCGAGCTACCAGAAAGCAAAAGATAAAATGGCTATAAGAAGACCTCATATTTCAATAATGACCTTAAATGTAAATGGACTGAACTCACCAATAAAAAGGCACAGAGTTGCAGAATGGATCAAAAAACAAAACCCAACCCTATGCTGCCTCCAGAGACACATCTCAGCTCCAAAGACAAATATACACTCAAAGTGAAAGGGTGGAAAATGATGTTTCAAGCAAATGGCATTCAGAGAAAAATAGCAGTAGTGGTACTAATATCAGATAAAAGAAACTTCAAAATAAAAAAGGTAAAGAAAGATACTGATGGACACTTCATAATGATAAAGGGAATCATACACCAAGAAGACATAACACTTATTAACATCAATGCTTCCAATCAGGGAGACCTGAAATATGTAAAGCAAATTTTAACAAAACTAAAGGGAGAAACAGACCAAAACACTATCATAGTAGAAGACCTAAATATCCCACTGTCGGATATGGACAGATCATCCAAACAGAAAATCAATATGGAAATAAGATCCTTAAATAGCACATTAGACCAACTGGACATAATTGACATTTACAGAGCCTTCCATCCCAAAACAGCTGCTTGTACATTCTTCTCTAGTGCGCATGGAACACGCTCAAGAATCGACCACATACTGGGACACAGAGATAGCCTCAACAAATATAAGAAGGTTGAAATCATACCACACATAGTCTCTGATCATAATGCTTTGAAACTAGAGATCAACTGCAAAAAGAAAACAGGAATAACCACAAATACAAGGGGATTAACCAACATGCTGCTGAAGAATAACTGGGTCAGAGAAGAAATAAAAAGAGAGATTAATGATAATGATAGTACAACATATCAAAACATTTGGGACACAGCAAAAGCGATCATAAGAGGAAAGTCCATATCATTACAGGCCTATCTCCAAGAACAAGAATGAGCCCAAATACCCAAGCTAATGCTTCATCTTAAAAAACAAAACAAAACAAAACAAAAAAAACAAAAAACAAAAACAAAAAAAAACAGAAAAAAACTAGAAAAAGAATAAATGAAGCTTAAAGTTAGCAGAAAGAAAAATCAAAATTAGAGCAGAGATAAATGCAATTGAAAACAAAAAGCAATGGAAAAATTAAATTCGACAAAGATTTGGTTCTTTGATAAAGTTAATAAAATTGACAAAACCCTGGCTAGACTTACTAAAGAAAAAAGAGAAAGGACACAAATAAACAAAATCAGGGATGAAAGAGGAGAAGTTACAACTGCTATTGCAGAAATACAAAAGATCATAGAAGAATACTATGAAAATTATATAACACCAAATTTAATAACCTAGAAGTAATGGACCAGTACTTAGAAAAATACAACCTTTCTAGACTGAATCAAGAAGAACTGGAAAATTTAAATAGATTGATCAGTAGTATGGAAATTAAAACAATCATCAAAAACCTACCAAAAAGTAAAGTTGAGGACCAGATGGCTTCACCAGTGAATTCTACCAAACATTCAAAGAAGATTGAATATCTATTCTCCTCAAACTCCTCTAAAAATTGAAGAGGAGGCAATACTTCCCAACTCATCTTATGAGGCCAATATTACCCTGATACCAAAACCTGGTAAGGAGAACATGAAAAGCGCAAACTACAGACCAATGTCATTCATGAACACAGATGCAAACATCCTAAATAAGATACTAGCGAACCAAATACAGCAACATATTAAAAAGATTATACCCCACGATCAAGTGGGCTTCATCTCAGAGGCAAATCAATTCATGTGATACACCACATAAGGAAAGTAACTTAACATAATAAAGGTAATAGATGACAAACTCTCATCCAACATTATACTTAATGGTGAAAAACTAAAAACTTTCCCTCTAAGATCAGGAACAAGGAAAATTGATCCACTATTGCCACTGTTATTCAATGTAACATTGGAGGTCCTAGTGAGTGCAATCAGGAAAGAGAAAGTTATGAAAGGCATCCAAATAGGAAACAAAGAAGTTAAACTATCACTATTTGTGGATGACATGATGCTCTATATAGAAAACCCTAAAGACGCCACAAGAACATTAATAGAAACAGTAAGCAAATACAGTAAAACTTCTGGATACAAAAATCAACGTTCAAAAATCTATAGCATTCCTATACTCTAATTATGAAGTGTCAGAAAAAGAAGTGGAAAAAATAATTCCTTTGCAATTGCAACAAAAAGAATAAAATACCTAGGAATAAATTTAACAAAATATGTGAAGGACCTATATAATGAAAACTAAAAGACTATATTAAAAGAAATCAAAGAAAATACAAATAAATGGAAAGATATTACGTGTTCTTAAATTAGAAGAATCAACATAGTTAAAGTGACCATATTACCTAAAGCATTATACAGATTTAATGCAATTCCCTTCAAAATCCCATCGGCAATTTTTAAAGAAATAGAACAAAAAATCATCAGATTTGTATGGAAGCAGAAAAATCCTTGAATTGCCAAAGCCATTCTGAGAAAAGAGAACGAAGCTGGTGGCATCACTCTGCCTGACTACAAATTATACTACAAAGCAACAGTAATCAAAATGGCATGGTATTAGCAAAAAAAAACAACAACAAAAACAAAAACAAAAACAAAAAAACAGACACACAGACCAGTGGAACAGAATCGAGAGTCTAGAATTAAACCCATATTTATATGGGCAAATAACTTTCTACAAAGAAGCCAAAAACGTACAGTGGAGAAACGAAAGCCTCTTCAATAAATGGCGTTGGGAAAACTGGAAAGCCACCTGCAAAAGAATGAGACTAGACTGTTGTCTATCGCCACCCACCAAAATTACCTCAAAATGGATTAAAGACTGGAATATAAGACCTGAAACTCGAGGACTTGGACTTAGAGGATTTTATGAATTTGACCTCAAAATCAAGGAAAATAAACACTAAAATAAATGAATGGAACTACATCAAACTAACAAGCTTCTGCTCAGCAAAAGAAATCATCAACAAGGTAAAGAGACAACCATTCGAATGGGAAAATATATTTACAAGCGACGTCTCCAATAAGGGCTTAATATCCAAAATATACAAAGGACTCCTACAACTCAATAACAACAACAACAAAAAAACAAATGATCCAATAAAAAATGGGCAGAGGACCTGAAGAGACACTTCTCGCTAGAGGACAAACAAATGGCCAACATATATTTGAAAAAATGCTCAACATCACTAGCTATTAGGGAAATACAAATCAAAACCACAATGAGATACCATCTCACACCTGTTAGAATAGCTGTAATCAAAAGGACAAGTAATAACAAATGGTTGGATGTTGAGAAAAATAACCCTCATACACTGCTGATGGGACTACAAATTGGTACAGCCATTATGGAAAACAGTATGGAGGTTCCTCAAAAAAGTAATGATTAATCTACCATGTGATCCAGCAATCCCTCTACTGGGTATTTACTCCAAAGGCTTGAAAACCCATATCCAAAAAGATATTTGCAGACTGATGTTCATAGCAGCATTATTCACAGTGGCCAAGACATGGAAGGAACCGAAGTGTCCTACGATAGATGATTGGCTAAAGATGCAGTGGTACATATATACAAAGGAATATTACTCAGCCATAAGAAGAGATGAAATACTGCCACTTACGACAACATGGATGGACCTCGAGATAGTCATGCTAAGCGAAATAAGCCAGACAGAAAAAGATGAAAACCATATGATATCACTTATATGTGGGATATAAACCTAAAAGCAACAAGGGACTAGGACATACAAACAGAGACTCACGGATATGGAGTCTAGACTAGTTCTTACCAGGTGGTTGGGGGTGGGGTGGATGGGCAAGGTAGATGGGGTAAAGGGGGTCAAATATGTGGTGACAGAAAGAAATATAACTATGGGATGTGAACACACAGTGTAAATATATATATGCTTTATTGTGAAAGGGTACAGTGGAAACTTATTGGATTTCGTTAACCAATGTCACCATAAAATATAAATTAAAAAATAATTGGAAAAAAAAAAGGCTTACATTAGAAGATATTCTTGCTAGGTTTCCAAGGTTAGACAGGAGTTCTACTAGTTGAGAACCATGGACACTTTGCAAACAACGTACCAATCCTGTGCACAAAGCTGAAAATAATGAGGTGTTTTGGGTAATAGTAATAGTTTATGTGGCTGGATTAGCAAAAGTTAGGTCATGCACATGGGCTGGATCCAGACCTTAGAAGGCCTTTAAAGGGCATGAAGAGCCAGTTCCTTTTACCAGGGTCCCCATGCTCGAATTTACGTATGCCTCATTTATGCACCCCCTAGGTGTTGTACATGACTTTACAATGCGGCATTTCCCATGTGCCTAAAGGTCTTGGAAAGCAGGGTAGAATGACATCAGACAGTCACATTGATGTGGGGCCTTGACAGGTCTGCAAAACAGCTTGCAGCAAAAATAAGTCCACCTCTACTATCCTACTCCTCTCAAACTAACTCCAGGGCTGTCAATGGACCAAAAGCCACAACAGCCCTTTTGCTTCCTCCCAAGGCGTGTGTTGACAAGAACTTTGCTCCTGGACTTGCTGGGGTGGGGATGGGGAGCCAGGCCCTTCTTTCTAGAAGTCCTTCTAAGCCAGTGACTTTGCCTCCTGAGGGATGAGAGGCTTCAGGGCAGCTGGTCCATTAATCCTATCTGACCCTTCCTAACCAATAAGGGTACTCTGTTCATCTTTGTTTAGCCTCAAGTAGCTGGAACCTACCTACTGTTACTAAATTCAAGATTACAAAGGTATTAGCTAGAACTTCTTATCTTCATCTAATTTTTACTTTTTAAGAAAATAGAGAATATCTGCCTAATAGCAAACTCTCCCTTCTAAGCCTAGAGTCAAGTGGAACAAATGCAGAGTTCTCCTGTTTTCTGTACAGTTAAGAAATGGGGAATTCAATATGTGTTTACAATGATAGCAACATTAAAACAGCTCATGCTATGTTGCCAAATGAAAGATAACAGAGACATAAATACTGTCCTTAAAAAGATCATTTTAGAGGAATAGTATCAAATTGTTTACCGAAGTACTGTTTGTACAGATGGTGTGATTTACAGCTAACATGTAAGCCATCTTGGGAGCTTATGGAAAAGTAAACAAGTAGAGCTGAAAAAAAATCACTTTATTCCTCCAAACGTTTCTTTCATTCATTTTACTAGGAAAATTGGAAAGTCTGTGTTTTGAAGGCTGTGTTTTCTTGGGGGATGTTAGCAGGAGAGTCTCTTTAGAGCAAGACCACCTGGATATAGAGTTCAGCTCCAAATTTTCCTATTGAGGGATGAGATGGGTCTAAGCAGTTGAGACTCTCAGCATAGCTGACCCTTTCCAGGCACTAAGGACATCCTTCATTTCTGTTTGTCCTGAAAGGGCATATGAGCCTGGAGGAAAAAAAAGGGAGTTAAGAGTTGGGAACCAATTATGTAACAGGCAATTTGCAAGAAACATTACATGTACTCCTTCCTCTAAGCATAACTCACAGTGGCCCTGGGAGTCATATGTTATAAGGCCGATTTCCCCAATGGAGAAATTGAAATAGAAAAAGGGAGATGTGATCTCCCAAGGCCACACAACTATTTCTTTGTGGAGCTGCCATTAAAACCTTGGCCCATTGAGTTTCAGAGCTTTTGAGAGAGATCATTGATTGCAGAGAGAAGAGCACTGACCAGGATGTCTAGATACACAGGTATGAAAGTCTCCTCCGCTACCTAGTGCCATAGGGACAGCAACTGTTCCCTTCTGTGCCGCAGTTTTTCCAGGTTTATAATGTGGGCACTGTACAAGATAGGCTCCAAAGTCCTCATGTGGGTATGGAAATGGTATCGGGATAGCAAGTGGGCTTCCCTAACCCCATTTCTGACCTTCCTCAACTGACATAAGGAAAAAAATGCTTGCAGAGTGGTGCAGCTCTAGCCATTGTACCACCCACTTGAACAAACCTTCAAGAAACTGGCTGACACATGGCAGATCTCTTTCCCTACTGCATTCACCACAGCACACTCCATTAGTGATGACACACTACAGGTTGTCCTAGTGTTCTTTTATTTGTCTAATATTTATTGATTATGTAGTAATGCTCCAGGTACTGTGCTAGATACTGTGGAAACAACAGTGAGCAATAAGTACATAGTGTTTCTCCTCCCAATATTAGACTCAGTTGTGGAGACAAATGAGTAAACAGATAATTAAAATGTATGTAGGAGAGTATGAGCATAGGAAAATAGAACAAGAGTTGTACTTGAGGAGTCAGGTATGCTACCTTGAGGTAGTTATGTTGGCACCAAACTAACTACATTTTTTATCAACCATCCAGATATTTAGAATCATGCAGGTGACTGTTTTGGATTTGCTTGCCTTTTATCATGGCATTTGGTATCACTTAGGTCTACATGTTGGTTTCCCAGGCCCTTCACAGCCAAAAGTTGCTAGGAGACCGACACAATCTTTTATGTTTCTAAAGTCTAAAGAATTAATTAAAGAAGAAAACAACTTTAGTGTTAGTAATCCAGAAATAAACTCCTCCTAGGCGTGTTCTTGTAAATACTTCTGAACACTTTCATGTGAAGGGCCTACTAATTTCCTTTTCTAGGACCTAATTCTGGAGGCTTTGAAATAGTTTCCCTTTCTAACTTTTAAACCTTTGATACTGTGTTCCTTAGCAGGTGTGATTTCATCTCCTTCCCTGGCCTTTTTCATAAATGGACTTTGGGAATGTACCTCTCCTCTATTTAGTAAAGAGGCTGCTGCTTTTGAGTTAAATTTGTAATTCACTTCAGATTTCTACTAGATGGAAAGGCAAAGCCTACTGCATGTTTTGTGTTGATACGTGACACTGCTCAGCCCAAGAAGTCTTTCCTGGGCTGGAATGATCCATTGCAACATTGCTCCAGGTCAACAGAAGAAATAAATTCCTATAACAACTGTGATGCCTATCTACTAGGACATTTACCACTTTACACCTCACAGTACAGTCACTTGTATCCAAGTGTCACTTTCTCATCCCTACCCAACCATGAGTTCCTGTAGGTAACAACAGTGGTTTGGTTTCCTTGAGATGCTATGTGCTTAAGGCTAATGCCTTGTATGTAGGACGTGCTTGTTAGGTATTTGGCCAAAATCTAAACTTCTGACATTATTTTATTGTACTCTCAGTAGTGTTCTATTATCACATAAAGCCTGCCCTAAGTCATTCTCAAAGGCAATCATCTTAATTCTTTGCTACATGGCACCATTATTGTTTCATTATTTTACCAGGTGGTAAAAATGTACACTCTAAACTTAATTCAAAAAAATAAACTTAATTCAGAGTTTTCTGGGGGTTTTCTTTGGTTTCGTTTTGTTTTAGAAAAACATTATATTTGTTCATCTCCAGGAATTGTCATGAAAGCTAACTTCTGGCCTTATGGACCATGTGCTTATCCTGGGGGAGAAAGGAATGGTACAATTGAGTCTTCAATTCACTATGCTGAACCCTTCTTCTTTAGGTTACCACCTAATAAAGGGCCAAAAAATGTAAAGAAAATGTTGTAGTAATTCTTTCTAAGTTTATGAATAATTTATTTTTAAATGTTATATTTAGTTTCTAGATCATAAAAGAGAAAGTTTGGAAGAAATAATCTGAAAGGAAGCCAGAATACAAGGGAAATCAAAAGAATCCCAACTTATAGTGAACCACTTGTCTATTGTCCATTCCCATGAGTCTCTGTCCTGTTTGTTGCTTTTAGGTTTATATCACACATATAAGTGATATCATGTGGTTTTCAAAATTTTCTGTCTGGCTTCTTTCACTTAGCATGATTATCTCAAGGTCAATCCATATTGTCAAAAATGGCAGAATTTCATCTATTAAGCCTGAGTAATATTCCACTTTATATATGTACCACAGCTTCTTTATCCAATCATCTATCTAGGACACTTTGGTTGTTTCCATATCCTGGCCACAGTGAATAATGCTGCTATGAACATTGGTGTGCAAATATCTTATCGGATATGAGTTTTCAAGTCTTTAGGTAAATACCCAGTAGAGGGGTTGCTGGATCATATGGTAGATCAATTCCTACTTTTCCATGGTGGCTGTACCAATTTACATTCACAGTAGCATTGTATGAGGGTTCCTTTTTCTCTGCATCCTCTCCAACATTTGTTATTACATGTCTTGTTGATAACAGCTATTCTAACAGGTGTGAGATGGTATCTCACTGTGGTTTTGATTTACATTTCCCTAATAGCTAGTGATGTTGAACATATCTTCATATGTATCTTGGCCACTTATATATCTTCTTGAGGGAAATGTCTGTTCAGGTACTCTGCCCATTTTTTGACTGGATTTTTTCTGTTGTTATTGAGTTGTATGAGTTCTTTGTATATTTTGGACATTAGGCCCTTATCGGAGATATTGCTTGCAAATATATTTTCCCATTCAGATGATTGTATCTTTACCTTGTTGACGGTTTCTTTATCTGTGCAGAAGTCTTTTTAGTTTAATGTAGTCTCATTCATTTATTTTTGCTTTTACTTCCCTATCATTTAAGGTCAAATTCATAAAATCCTCTTTAAGTCCAAGGTCCATGAGTTTAGTTTCTGTGTTCTCTTCTATGTGAATAATTGTTTCAAGTCTTCTATTCAGGTACTTAATCCATTTTGAGTTAATTTTGGTGTGTGGTGATAGTTAACAGTCTAATTTCATTCTTTTGCAGGTAGCTGTCCAGTTTTCCCAGCACCATTTATTGAAGAGGCTTTCCTTTCTCCACTGTATGTTTTTGGCTTTTTTTGTTGAAAATTATTTGCCCATATAAAAATGGGTTTACCTCTGGACTCTCTATTCTCTTCCACTGGTCTGTGCATCTGTTTTTCTGCCAATACCATGCCGTTTTGATTACTGTTGATTTGTAGTATAATTTGAAGTTGTACAGTGATGCCTCCAGCTTCGTTCTCTTTTCTCAGGATGGCTTTGGCAAATCAGGGATTTTTTCTGCTTCCATACAAATCTGATGATTTTTTGTTCTATTTCTTTAAAAACTGCTGATGGGATTTTGATGGGGGTTGCATTAAATCTGTATAATTCATTAGGTAATAAGGTCATTTTAACTATGTTGATTCTTCCAATCCAAGAACATGGAATATCTTTCCATTTATTTGTATCTTCTTCAATTTCTTGTAATAGGATATTATAGAATTCATTATATAGGTCCTTCCCATGGTTTGTTAGATTCATTCCTAGGTATCTTATTCTTTTTGTTGCAATTGAAAAGGAATTATTTTTTCCACTTTTTAGAGTATAGGAACACTATGAATTTTTGAATGTTGATATTGTATCCAGAAACTTTACTGTATTTGCTTATTGTTTCTAGTAGTGTTCTTGTGAATTCTTTTGGGTTTTCAATATAGAGAATCATATCATCTGCAAATAGTGACAGTTTGACTTCTTCGTTTCCTATTTGGATGCCTTTTAAATCTTTCTCTTGCCTGATTGCACTCGCAAGGACCTCCAATGTTATATTGAATAACAGTGGCAATAGTGGATCGACTTGTCTTGTTCATGATCTTAGAGGGAAAGTTTTTAGTTTTTCACCATTAAGTATATTGTTGGCTAAGGGTTTGTCATAGATGGCCTTGATTATGTTAAGGTATTTTCCTTCTATATCGATTTTGTTAAGTGTTTTGAACATAAATGGATGCTGTATCTTGTCGAAGGCTTTTTCTGCATCTATTGATATGATCATATGATTCTTATTTTTTGTCTATGAGGTGTATCACATGAATTGATTTGTGTATGTTAAACCATCCCTGTGCCACTGGGATGAACCCCACTTGATCGTGGTGTATAATCTTATTAATATGTTGCAGTATTCGTTTCACTAGTACCTTATTTAGGATTTTTGCATCTGTGTTAATGAGAGATATTGGTCTGTAGTTTTCTTTTTTTGTGTTCTCCTTACCAGGTTTTGGTATCAGGGTTACATTGGCCTCATAAAATGAGTTAGAAAGTACTGCCTCCTCTTCAATTTTTGGAGGATTTTGAGGAGAATAGGTATTTGATTTTCTTTGAATGTTTGGTAAAATTCACTGGTGACGCCATCTCGTCCTGGACTTTTACTTTTTGGTAGGTTTTTGATAATTGTTTTAATTTCCATACTGCTGATCGGTCTATTTAGATTTTCCAGTTCTTGATTCAGTCTAGGTAGGTTGTATCATTCTAAGTACTGGTCCATTTCTTCTAGGTTGTTAAATTTAATGTTATATGATTTTTCATATTATTCTTGTATGATCCTTTGTATTTCTGTGGTGTCTGTCTTAATTTCTCCTCTTTCATCCTTGACTTTGCTTATTTTGTCTTTTCTCTTTTCTCTTTAGCAAGTTTAGCCAGGAGTTTGTCAATTTTATTAACCTTCTCAAACAACCAGCTCTTTGTTGCATTTATTTTTTCTATTTCTTTATTTAGTTTTCAGTTTAATTTATTTATGCTCTAATTTTGACGATTTCTTTTTTCTGCTGATTTTAGGCTTCATTTTTTCTTCCTTTTTTAGTTTTTTAAGATGAAGCGTTAGGTTGTTTATTTGGGCTCCTTCTTGTTTTAGAAGATAGACCTGTAATGATATGAACTTTCCTCTTATGACCATTTTCACCATGTCCCAAAAGTTTTGATATGTTGTACTATCATTATCATTCATTTATATGTATCTATTGATCTCTTTTTTTTATTTCTTCTCTGACCTAGTCCTTCTTTAGTAGCATGTTGTTTAATCTTCATGTGTTTGTGGTTCTTCCTACTTTCATTTTACAGATGATCTCCAGTTTCAAAGCATTATGATCAGAGAATATGGTTGGTATGATTTCAACCCTCATATATGTTGAAGCTATCTCATATATGAGGTTGTGGTTATGTGGTTAAACCTTTGAGAATATTCCATGTGGACTAAGGAAGAATGTATAAGCTGCTGTTTTGGGATGAAAGGCTCTGTAAATGTCACTTATGTCCATTTGGTCCAATGTGTCATTTAAGGATGTTATTTCCTTATTGATTTTCTGTTTGGATGATCTGTCTATATCTGACAGCGGGATATTTAGGTCCTCTAATAGAATAGTGTTTTGGACTATTCCTCCCTTTAGTTCTGTTAGTAATTGCTTTATATATTTTGGGTCTCCCTCATTGGGAGCATAGATATTAATAAGTGTCTTCTTTACATATGATGCCATTTATTATTATTATGAACTGTCCCTCAGTATCCTTCTTTATCTTTTTTATTTTGAAGTCTATTTCATCCGATATTAGTACCGCTACTTGTGCTTTTCTGTGAATGCCATTTGTTTGAAATATCATTTTCCATCCTTTCACTTGAAGTCTATGTTTGTCTTTGGAACTGAGATGTGTCTCCTGGAGGCAGCACATGGTTGGGTTTTGGTTTTTGATCCATTCTGCAACTCTGTGCCTTTTTATTGGTGAGTTCAGTCTATTTATATTTAGGGTAAATATTAAAATATGAATTGTTTATATAGCCATTTTATCTTTTGCTTTCTGTTCTCGGTGTTTCCATTGCTTCCTTGTGCTTACGTTTCTGTATTTATATTTTTGTTGTGTTTTGTGGGTTTTCCTTCTGGTTCTTCTTGTTTTATGTTATATACTTCAGTTCTGAATCTTAGGCATGTACTTACCATTATGAATATGTAAAGGGTATGTATATATATTATATATATATGTATATTATATATATATATTATATATATTATATATACAGACATATCTATCTATCTATCTATCTATCTATCATCTATCTATCTATCTGTATAAATCCATTTTCTTCTGTGTTACTTATCTCCATTCATCTTTGTAAATTTGTATCTTTGAATCCACCCCTTTTCTGTTATTGTTGTTTCAGTCTGTCCCTATGTATGCTGAACATTCATTAGTATTTTGCTTTAGCAAATCTCCTCTTATTGTTTAAGCTTATAATGCCTTGTTCTTAATAAGGGTTGTACTCCTCTGCTTCTATCCGCCTGCTAGTTGCCTTACTCATAGTTATGTATATTTTTGTAATTTCGTTTTAGGTGAGTATTTCCTGTTATGCAGGTCTTGGAGTGGAGAATTCCCTCAATTTTTGTATGTGTGGAAAGGTCTTTATTGCTCCTTAATATCTAAAAGAGAGTTTTGCTGGATATATTATTATTGGCTGGTAGTTCCTTTCATTTAATAGTTTGAATATTTGATTCCACTCATTTCTGGCTTGTAAGGTTTGTGCTGAAAAGTCCAACAATAATCTAATGTGCTCTCCTCTATAGGATAACATGTTCTTTCCCCCGGCTGCCCTGAGAATTCTTTCTTTGTCATTGATTTTTGATAATTTTAATATAATATGTCTTGGAGAAGACCTTTTTGGGTTGAGATAATTGGGTGTTCTGTTGACTTCTTGAATTCCAGGCTCCAGTTCATTCCTTAGATTTGGGAAATTCTTATCAATTATTTGTCTGAAAATGCTTTCTAATCCTTGCTCCTTTTCCTCACCTTCAAGAACAGCCATTATTCTTATATTTCCTTTCTTGTTGGTATCAGCTAGTTCTTGTATTTCTCTTTCATGATTTTTCATTCTTCAGTCTCCCTCTTCTTCTTTCTGATTTATTTCTAGATTTCCATCTTCGATATCACTGATCCTTTCCTCCATTTGACTGACTCTATTTCCCAAGCTTCGCATTTCATTTTTCATCTCTTTCAGTGTGTTCTTCATCTCCAGAAGTCTAATTTGTTTTTCAGTAGTTTCAATCTCCTTGCTAAAAAACTCAATCTGATGATCTAGTTGTTTTTTCAATTCCTGGAATTGTTGATATGAATTGTTTTGGATCTCATTAAGTTTTTTCTGAAGTACCATTCTGAATTTTCTGTCATTTAAGTTGCATATTTCTATGTCTTTAACCTTATTTTCTGGAGATTTTTCTCTTTCCTTCTGAACTGCCTTGTCACATTGGTTGTTCATTGTGTTTAATGGACTATTTCTCTCCCTTGCATAATGGAATTTTTTCTGCTTGTTTCCCCAGAAAGATTTATTATATAAAGGTCTCTCTTAAGCTTGTTGCTAAGAAGGCATTTTTCTTTTGGTTTCCAGTAGGTGGCGTCTAAGCCCCTTGGATCTCTGCTTTATATGAAGTCCTAAAAATGCCTTTTTATTTCTTATAAATAGTCAATCACACTCGCTACTCTCAGTCTCAGTCCCTGTCAGTTTTAGCGACGGTTTCAGTAGCATTTGCTCAGATTTGCTCAGATTCCCCTGGGGCTTTGTGGTGTTCTCTTGGAGGATATAATGGAGGTACCCTCTGAGTTGAGTACTTCTCTGTTTTCTGCCCTGATCCCTTGGCACTGCTGCTCCATGGAGCTCATAGTTCTCTCAGGCACAGCTGTTCAGGGAACCATGCTGCACTTTCTTCCTTCCCCCTATTCCTGCAGGGAGTTCTGGCTGTAAGAGGCAGCTTCTTGGTTTCTCCCAGTCTACCTCGGAACTCCTGGGGTTCTGACCTGTGGTACTTCTTATTTGCAGATCCCTCACTCAGACATGCTGTTGTGCAGTTTGAGTGTTTTTGTTGTTGTTGTTGTTGTTGAGTTTTAGACGTTCAGCTTACTGTTGTTTCATGGGGAGAGATCTGGGAACATCTGTCACTCTGCCATGCTTGTGATGTCACTCTGTATAATTTTTTAAAACAGTTTAAATTATATAAAAAATGAGGAGAAAATACAGAGTTTTCATATTCCCCTTCTCCCTGGCCCACAGTTTCCCCTATTATTAGCCTCTTGTATTATTGTGGTACATTTGTTAAAAATGATTAATAAATATTGATATATTATTAACTAAAGATTGTAGTTCAAAGTAGGTTTTATTCTTTGCATTATACAGTTCTATAGGTTTTGATAAACATATAATGTCATATATTGGCCATTAGAGTATGAAATAAAATAGTTTCACTGCCTACCAGCAATGTGTAAGAGTTTCTGTTGCTTCCATCCTCCCATCCATTTGGGGTTGTCAATGTTTTAGATTTTAGCCATTCTATTAGATATGTATATCATTCTTTAATTTATAATTCCCTAAAGATATATAATGTTGAGCATCGTTCAATTTTGTCATCTATACATCGTCTTTGTTTAAGAGTCTTTTCAGATCTTTGCCCACTTTTTAATTAGGTTGTTTGTTTGCTTATCATTGAGTTTTAAGAGTTCTTTATGTATTTTGGATATATATCTTTTATCAAACGTGTGTTTTGCAAAGATTTTCTCCGAGTATGTGGATTATCATTTCATTCTCCAAACAGTGTCATTCATAGAACACAAGTTTTACTTTTAATGAACTGTAATTTATCAACTCTCCTTTCATGGATTGTGCTTTTGCTGTTCTATATAATAGGTGATAATCAAATCAAGGGTGACATAGATTTTCTCCTATGTTATTTTCTAGAAATTCTGCATGTTACATTTTTAAATTTAGGACTCAGTTCATTTTGAGTTAATTTTTGTAACACATGTAAGGTCCACGTTTCATTTAGATTGCATTTTTTTACATGTGGCTATCCAGTTGTTTGACCACCATTTGTTGAAAAGACTATTCTTTCCCCACTGAATTGCTTTTGCTCCTTTGTCAAAGATGAGTTGACTGGATTTGTCTGTGTCTATTTGTGAACTCTCCATTCTATTCTATTGATCTATTTGTCTATTCTTTCACCAACACCACATTGGCTTCATCGCTGTAGTTTTACAGTAAGTATTGAAGTCAGGTCAGGTCAGTCCTTCAATTTTGTTCTTTTTTAATATTATTTTGGCTATTCTGGGTCTTCTGACACTCTGCATAAACTTTAGAACCAGTTTGTCAATATCCACAAAATAACTTTGTTGGATCTTGGTTTGGATTGTGTAGAATCTATAGATTAAGTTGGGAAAATTTGATATCTCAATTAATGCTCAAAAAGCATTTGACAGAATTCAACTTACGTTCATGATAAAAACTCTCAACAAATTGGATATAGAAGGAATGTACCTTCAACACAATAAAAGCCATATATTACAAGCCTACAGCTTACATCATACTCAATGGGGAAAGGTTGAAAATTTTTTCCTCTAAGATCAAGAACAAGACAAAAGTGCCCACTGTCACCATTCTTATTGAATATAGTACTGGAAGTCTTAGTTAGGGCACTTATATAAGTAAAAGAAAATATATACAAATTGGAAGAAAAAAAGTAAAATTGTCTCTATTTTCAGAAGATATGATCTTATATAGAGATAATTCTAAAGAGTCTACCAATGAACTGTTAGAAGTGAAAAAAATGAATTCAGTAAAGTTGCAGGATACAAAATCAACATATAGAAATCAGTTGTATTTCTGTTCACTAACAGTGAAATACCTGAAAAACAAATAAAACAATCTCATTCACAATAATATCAAAAACAATAAAATACTTAAAAATTAATTTAATGAAGGCAGTGAAAGATCCATATACTAAAAACTATAAAACATTGATGAAAGAAATTAAGACAAATAAATGGAAAAATATCCTATATTTATAAATTGGAAGAATTAATACTGTTAAAATGACCATACTACACAAAGCCACCTATGAATTCTGTGCAGCCCTGATCAAACTTCTGATGACATTTTTCACAGAAATAGGAAAAAAAAATGCTAAAATTTACATGGAACCACAAATGCCCCCGAATAGCCACAAAGCTGGAAGCATCACACTTCTTGATTACAAACTATATTACCAAGCTATAGTAATCGAAAGAGTGTGGTATTGGCATAAAAACAGACAATGGAACAGAATCGATAGCCCAGAAATAAACCTTAACATATATGGTAAACTAATATTTGACAAGGGGTCCAGGAATGCTCAATGGGGAAAGGATAGTCTCTTTAATAAATGGTGTTAAAAAAACTGGATAAACACATGCTGAAGAATGAAATTGGATCCCTATTTTACACCACTCAGAAAAAAGTAATTCTAAATGGATCAAAGACTTAAATATAAAACCTGAATCCATAAAACTCCCAGAAGGAACCATAGGGGAAAAGCTCCTTGACATTGGTCTTGGTGATGATGATGATGATGATTATTTATATATATTTTTTGGATATTACACCTAGAACACAAGCCACAAAAGCAAAATAGATAAGTGGGACTTCATCAAAATAAAAAGCATCTGCACAGTGGAAGAAATGATCAACAACAACAACAAAAAGCAGTCTATGGAGTGGGAAAAAACAACTGCAAACCATCTATCTGATAAGGGCTTAATATCAAAAATATATAAAGAATGCATATAACTCAATAGCAAAATAAATAATCAGATTGGAAAATTGGCAGAGGACCTGAATAAATATTTTTCCAATGAAGACATACAGATGATCAACAAGTGAAAATGTGCTCAACACCACTAACTATCAGGGCAATGCAAATCAAAACCATAATAAGATATAACCACACACTTGTTAAAATGGCTGTTATCAAAAAAAAAATAGTGATAATGTTGGAGAGGTTGTGAATAAAAAGGAATCCTTGAGCACTGTTGGTGGAAATGTAAATTGGTGTAGCCAAGTTAGAAAACAGTATGGAGGTTACGCAAAAATTAAAAAAAAAAAAAAAACAGAACTACCATATGATCTAGCAATCTCACTTCTCAGCATATAACCAAAGAAAATTAAATCAAGTTATCAGAGAGATATCTGCACCCCCTATGTTTATCACAGTATTATTCACAATAGCCAAGACATGAAAACAACCTAAGTGTCCATCTACAGATGAATAGATGAAGAAGAAGTGATATACGGGAATACTATTCAGTCATGAAAAAGAAGAAAATCCTGCTATTTGCAACATGGATGGACTTAGAGGGCATTATGCTAAGTGAATTAAGTCAGACAGAAAAAGACAGATACCGTATGATCTTATTTATATATGGAATCTAAAAAGGCCAAACTCATAGAGAGTAGAATGGTAGTTGAGAGTAGAAAGGGGCTTGGGAGTGGAAGAAATGGGGAATTGTCAGTCAAAGTGTGCCAACTTTCAGTTATAAGATTAGTAAGTTCTGGGCATCTACTGTACAGCAACGCTGTATTATATTCTTGAAAATTGCTAAGAGAGATCTTAAATGTTCTCACCATAAAAAAAAGAAATGATAATTATGTGAGGTAATGAAGGTTTTAACTAACTCTGCTATAGTCATAATTTTGCAATTTATACGAGTATTAAATCATAACATTGCCCAACTTAAACTTATACAGTGTTTATATATATGGTAATTATATCTCAGTAAATCTAGAGAAAGGTACAAAAAAGAAAATCTCATAGTTCTACTTAAACACTAGCTATCTGAGAAGAGAATGAATGAATCAAAAACTTCCCAGGGGAAAATAATTCTCTTAAAAGAAGATCAAATCATGTTTCCCCATATCATTGCTTAAGTAACTATCTATTCTTAGAAATTCTCCATAAACACATTAGGATAAAACTAAATATTAATTTTAGTTAGGTAAATTTAACAACTGTCTAGTCTTCTATGATCCTTGTATTCTTTCCCCTACCCCCAACCCATTTGTATTAGGCAACTCAATTGCAAAGTAGGAACGTACAAACATGTTCCTTTATGTTCCTAAAGTGGAAATATTATTTTGCGACTGAGGCTGTGACTTTTTAAATCACCACAAGACTTTCCATAGCTGGACTTGAATTATTAATTTTTTTAACCTAGTTAAATATTTGAGGTCTTTCAGTGGACTATACATTTTTTGGCAAATATGAATATTTTAATTTGTACATATAATCAAAAAGTCCTCTTTTTAATTTATTAATCTGTGGTTGGGATAAAGTAAATGAAATTCTAAACACTGCAAGCAGAAATATTATTTTCATATATATACAGAGAAAAGAAAACTATGTTATGAACTGACATCTATATTATTGTCATAGATGCTAGAAAACAAATTCTCTTTGGTGGTTTTCTGACACCAGTGTTTAACTGTAGCCTTATTACAAGACATCTCTATATACATAAAGGAAAACACTATTTAAACAAGTAGAAATAAATGTGCATGATTCACCAGCACAGTTAATTCAAGATTTTCCAGACTTACAACCACGGCTGATAGGAAGGTTTATTACCACAGCTACTTGTATTAAACTTCTTTTCTTGAAGTTGCAGGAATCAAATTTCTTCTTCAAGATTAGACATTTGTGAGGGTGTCACCAACTGCAAAATGCTTCTGTTGTTATGCACTCTGTTGCTGTCCTCCAATCCTAATTTTCATCTTTTTTGTATCTAACTCAATTATACACAGACAATTTTTAGTGACTTACACTGTCATGTTTAATTTAGTTCTAAAACCAAATTAGGTTGCTTTGTTTAATGGCAATGTGGCAATCTGACAAGGAAGGATAGGATGAAATGACATTTTGGCACATGTTTACATGTATGAAATCTGAGTAGATGAGAAATTCTATATAAAGATGAAAGTGGAAAGAAAGAAAACTAACATTTCTTGAGTGGCTATAAATGTGCCAAGCACTGTGCTATACTTTATATCCTCATGACTACTTTGTAACTACCAATTTGTACTTCTTAATACCTTCACTTTTTTCACCCAGCTCTGCAAACCCCTAACCATCTGACAATCATCAGTTTGTTCTGTATCTATGAGTTCGTTTTTGTTTTGTTTGTTCATTTATCTTGTTCTGTAGATCCCACATGTAAGTGAAATCATATGGTATTTGTCTTTCTCTAACTTATTTTACTTAGCATAATATGCTCTAGGTCCATCCATGTTGTTGCAGATGGCAAGATTTTGTTCTTTATTAAGGCTGAGTAATATTCCATTGTATATCTGTGCCACTTCTTTATCCATTCATCTATTGATGGACACTGATGTTGCTTCCATATGTTGGCTATTGTAAATAATGCTGTAATTGACATACAAATGCATATGTCTTTTTGAAGTAGTGTTTTGGGTGTCTTCGGATAAATACCCAGAGATGAAATTACTGGGTCCTACTTTGTCACTCATTATAACCTTTGTTTTAAAGTCTTTTTGTTTGGTATAAGTATTGGTACCACAGCTTTCTTTTTTCCCATTTTCATGAAATATCTTTTTCCATCTCTTTACTTTTAGTCTGTGTATATCTTTCATCTGAAGTGAATCTCTTATACACACCATATATATAAGGGTCTCATTTCCTTCTCCATTCAGGGAACCTATGCCTTTTGATTGGTGCATTTAATCCATGTACATTTAAAGCAATTGTTGAAGATCTAGTCAAGATGGCATAGAAGGTAGATACTGTGCTCGCCTCCTCTTGTGACCACACCAAAGTTATAACAAAACTACAGAACAACCATCACTGGAGTCACCTCAGGTCTAGCTGAACAGAAGTCCTACAAGTGGCAACATATATAAGGCATAAGGTTATGTCTGGTAGGAGAGGCGGAGACATGAAATGGCCCAGTCTCTTAACTGCGTGCGGCAGTTGAGAATTGGGAGGGTTGTCTTGGCTACAGGTCCTCCTTCCATCCCCTGGAGGAATGAAGGGTCTTAGCTCTATACTGGGCTCCCCAGCCCATGATTCCAGTGCTGGGAAGAGAAGTCATCACAACCTCCAGATATGAAAATCAATAGAGATTGTAGCTGAGTGAGATGGTGGGCTGCAGGAGTCTCAGATGTTCCTCTTAAAGGGCCTGCACCCAGATTTAATCACTGGCGGACTCACGTGCTTTGAGCTCCAGCACTGGGGCAGCTGCTCAGAGTGCCAGGGATACACGAGGAGTAACTGAGTTGTTGGACTTCAGGTCCAGGGCTGGAGGGGTGGCTTTCTCCTGAACAGATGTGCTGGCAGTAGAAGTGCTGGTAGTATCCATTGTTCCTGTGTTGAGCCCTCCCCACTCCCAGCATGCGGATGTAGGCGGCCACATCTGTCTCCAGCAACCTCTTTAACACAGATTGCTCCACTCAGGTGATTACCTAAAACCCCACCTCTCCCAACATGTGGGTCCAACCACGCTGCCTACAGTGGTTTATTCCATACAAATGGCCTGTCTTGGCTCATGCTGCGGACTTTCCTAAAATCTGTCAAAGGCTCACAAAACTCAAAGAAACAGCATCTGGCCTTGGCATGCCTCTTGCTGAGCAGTCCCAAGCCCAGCACTAGCAGCAGGCAGCCTCAGTTTCTGGCTTGGACTTTTCAGATCCCTCTAAGCCCAGAATGGGTGATAGCCATCTGCAAATTGCTTGGTGACTCTTACTAGGTGGCCCTGAAAGTGCACAGGCTTCAGCTAAACTTGGTCGGCAGCTGGGCCCCTCCCAGGAGGCCCTGGTGCTCACACATTTAGTAGCCTGCTTTGACCGGAGCTAGAGCCAGTGCACCATCCAGGGCTGCAGCTGAAGAGGACACACCTGAAGGGCAGACTGGGCGGCACCAAAGCCTTGCTAAAGTAAATCCTGCTCTGTAGGGTCAGTCCCTCACCAGCAAATTCTCACAATCAATCAGCCTGAAGGTCCTTCACTCTCACTGACATGCAAACAACAACCAAGGCTCAACTACAATAGGAGGGCACACACAACCCATACAATAGATACACCTTGATCACCTGGCTCAAGTGACCTGGGAGACTATGCCATTGTGCCCCACAGGACACCTAGCACATGAAGACACTCTGCTAAGACTGGTAGTCTTAGGAGCCCTACCCAAACACAGGAGGGAAGCCAAAATGGGGAGACAAAGAAATATGTCCCACATGAAAGAACAGAACAAAGCTCCCAAACAGAACTAAACAAAATGGAGACGAGCAATCTACCAGATGCACAGTTCAAAACACTGGTTATAAGGATGCTCAATGATCTTAGGGGGAACTTCAACAAAGAAATAGAAAACATAAAAATGGAGATAAAATATATAAAAGAGAACTAGTCAGAAATGAAGAAAACAATAGCTGAGTTGAAGAATACATTAGAGAGGTTTTTAGGGGGAAGATGGCAGACTAGGTTAAAGAAGGGTGTGCCTCCTCTAAAGTCTGCATTGAAATTAAAAACATTATAAAATAAACAATGTGGAGAATCACATGAAGTCCAGCTGTTCATAACACATCTGATAATATAAAGATGGAGCCACACTGAAGACGGTAGGAGGGTCAAAATCGTAAATTGGGCTGGTCCTGAGCCCGTGGGTGGTGGAGAACGAGGCTGCAGAGGCTCCCCTGAAGGAGAGGGGTGTCCTGGCTTCATTCGTGGGCTTCCTAGCCCAGAGAATAGGAGTTTCCAATAACTGTGACTGTAAAAACCAGAGGGGATTCCGGCCATCTGGGAGAGACAGAACGAGACTGAAACCCTAGACGCCCCTTTGAAGGGCTTACACACAGGCTTTCTGACCTGCGGACACTCACCCAGACACAAACCATGAGTCAAAAGTTCGTTCAGGATTCATACTGAGATAGTCTGCATTACCTGGTACCAAAATGAGGGCTGGAAGGGCAGCCGCCATTGTGCTTTAGTCAGTTCTCCCTACGGGGCAATCTACAGACCGCACCAGCTTGATTGTGCAGACCCCTCCTACAGGGCCATTAGGAAGTTCTGGCTTGAGGAAATCAGCATGCCCCACCCAACCTGCAGATTGCCAAGGGCTTTTGTTGCTGGATGGCTTCCACGACCTACATCCATTGAGGGCCAAACATTCACAGCTGCCAGCCAGCTCTATGAGCATATATTTCAGAGACATCTTCAGGCAGATCACTACTGCCAACATGAACTTGGGTGGATCTCAGGCCAGTCACAGAAAGCAGAGGGTCTTGCTGTAATCTGGAACTTCTGTGGGAATGAGCCAACAGTTACCAAAGATGCAGCAATACTGAGGCTGTATCGTTCTGATGGCCATTGTCTCCCAGAGACCTCGCCCCACCCTACCCACAAATTGCCCCAGGCAGCCCATTGACAGTGAACCACCACAGCTCTGCACAGCCGCCCCATTTTCCTAATCCACTCAGGAAAAAAAACTTTGGCAAGCACAGGACAGACACTGCAGGGAAACCAACTGCAATCAGACCTCTGCTGCCTGCAAGAGATGCAATATCCATTGAGGGGACCACAGAGGTCTATGGGACCTCCCAGATGGAAGCTGATCTCACTGTGATCTGTAATTACAGTGTTAAATGCCCAGGCACAGAAGTTGCAACAAAACTGAGGCTGTATGGCCTGATGGCCCTTTGTCTCCCTGAGATCTCGCATCATCCACGCCATAATGTGCCTGCAGCCCATTGACAGGCAGCCTCCCACACCCTGTTTGGCTCTGGGGTTGCACATTCTGCGAGGAAACAACCTTGGCTAGCGCTATGAGTGCATTTTGGGGAAAATAGTTGTGGATAGACCACTGCGGCCTGTACAAGCCGCAATATCTCTTGAGGGGATCAAAGGGATCTATGGGACTTCCCTAGAGAGTGGCTTATCTCTATGTAATCTGTGAATACTGAAGGAACATGCAGACACAAAAACTGAATAAAACTGAGGCTATTGACCTGAAAGCCCTTGACTCCTTGAGTTCCTAACCCATCTAATACATAAACTGCCCACCCACTTTGATAGGCAGTTGCCTCTGCCCTGGAGTGGCACATTCAGGCCCAAGGTGACAGCAGCTGAACTTTCCATGATTGGAAACTTATACAGGGAGCCACAGAGACAGCACTGGCAAGTAAACTGACATTGCAGTGGCAGGGGAAAATTAACTGAATAGATCCAGGAAAACCCTGGAGTCCCTGCACTATGCAACACACATATCACCCAGAAGATCTTCCAGTTTCAGAGACTTATGGGCAACTGACAGATAGTGTCACGCCTTGAGGAGCACTGGTCGCTCTGTTAAACTGCCCTAGGTCACGGACAGGGGATAACCTGACCTCTGCCTGCAGCGTTGTCTCTTCCATTTACCTATAGACACGGCAAAGGCAACAACCATCTGCCAGGGTAGCGATACTTATATCACATAACATAGACTTTAAAATAAAGACTATAATAAGATCTTTGGAAACACGGCAGAGTGAGAGACGTCCCCAGATCTCTCCCCTTGAAACAACAATAAGGCTGAACATCTAAAACTCAACAAAAAAACACCCAAACTGCACACCAGCACGTCTGAGCATGGGATCTACGCGCATAAGAGCTACCACAGGTCAGGACCCCTGGTGTCAGGCGGTGGCCTGGGAGAAATAAGGAAGCTGCCTCTCACAGCTGCTGGAGCTCTCTGCAGGACGAGGGGGAGGGGAGAGGGAGCAGCAAGTTTGTGCGGAAAGGTCCCTGAACATTCCTGCCTGGATAGCTGTGAGCTACCTGTGGCCGGCTGGCGGCAGGGCCCAGTCATCAGGGCAGAAAGCAGAGAAGCGGGATGGGAACGCAGAGGAACAACAGCTGATTTTTGCTGGCCGCGGTTGCAAAACCGAGGCTGAGCCGCAGCCCCCAAACCCCAAACCAGAGGGCACCTCTCAGCATACCCTCTGAGACCGATCACCACGGAGCCCCAGGGGCATCTGAGCAAACGCTGCTGAGACTGTCGCTGACACTGACAGGGACTGAAACTGAGGGTAGCGAGCGTGATTAAATATCCACAAGAAAAATTTTAAAAATGTTATTAAGACTTTATATAGAGCAGAGATCCAAGAAGCTTAGACGCCACCTACTGGAAACCAAAAGAAAAACGCCTTCTTTGCAACAGGCTAAAGAGAGACCTTTATATAATTAATCTTCTTACTGGAAAAAACAGCAGAATACCTTTCCATTAATGCCCGGGCACAGAAATAGTCCATTAAACACCATGAACAACCAAGATGACAAGGCATCTCAGAAAAAAAAAAAAAAGAGAAAAATCTTCAGAAATAAGCTTACAGACACAGAAATATGCACTTCAATGACAGAGAATTCAGGATGGTACTACTGAAAAAACTCAATGAGATCCAAAACAATTCAACTCAACAATTTCAGGAATTGAAAAAAACAACTAGATGAGCAGAGCAAGGAGATGGAAACCCTCAAAAAGAACCAAATAGAACTTCTGGAGATGAAGAACACACTGCAAGAGTTGAAAAATGAAATAGCAAGCTTGAGAAATAGAGTCGACCAAAATGGAGGAAAGGATCAGTGATATTGAAGACAGAAATCTAGAAATAAATCAGAAGGAAGAAGACAGAAACTGAAGAATGAAAAATAATGAAAGAGAAATGCAAGAACTAGCTAACACCATCAGGAGAGGAAACATAAGAATAATGGGCATTATCGAAGGCGAGGAAAAGGAATAGGGATGAGAAAGCATTTTAATAGTTGACGAGAATTTCCCAACTCTAAGGAATGAGCTGGAGCTTGGAATTCAAGAAGTCAACAGACACTCAATTATCTCAACCCAAAAAGTACTTCACCAAGACACATTGTATTAAAATGATCAAAAATCAATGACAAAGACAGAATTCTCAAGGCAGCCAGGGAGAAAAAAAAAAGGTAACTTATAAAGGTAAACCCATTAGGTTATCCTCGGACTTCTCAGCGCAAACCTTACAAGCCAGAAAGGAATGGAATCATATATTTAAACTATTAAGTGAAAGGAACTACCAGCCTAGAATAATGTATCCAGCTAAGCTCTCCTTTAGATATTAAGGAGAAATTAAGACTTTTCTAGACATATAAAACTTAAGGGAATTATTCACTATGAGGCCTGCACTACAGGAAATACTGAAGGGAGTCAGTTCACCTAAAACAAAATGACAAAAAAAAAATACATAATTAGGAATAAAGTGACTATCGGGTAAATAGAAGCAGAGGAGTGCATTCCCTACTAAGAACAGGGCATTATAAGCTTAAATAATAAGAAGAGAATTGTTATAACGAGACAGTAATGAACGATCAGCATATATAGGAACAAACTGAGATAACAATGACTGAACAGGAGGGGATTCAAAGATCCAAAATCGCAAAGGGGAATGGAGATAAGGCACGCAGAGAAGAAAATGGATGACTCTGTGTGTGTGTGTGTGTGTGTGTGTGTGTGTGTGTAACTATCCTTTATATATTCATAATGGTAACCATATGCCAAACATTCAGAACCATTGTATATAACATAAAACAAGAAGGACCAGAGGCAAAACCGACAAAAGCCAACCAAAATAAAGAAAACATGAAAGCAATGGAAACACCGAGACCAGAAAGCAAAAGAGAAAATGGATATAAGTCCTCATATTTCAATAATCACCCTAAATGTAATTGGATTGAACTCACCAATAAAAAGGCACAGAGTTGCAGAATGGATCAAAAAACAAAACCCAACCCTATGCTGCCTCCAGAGACACATCTCAGCTTCAAAGACAAATATACACTCAAAGTGAAAGGGTGGAAAGTGATATTTCAAGCACATGGCATTCAGAGAAAAAGGGGAGTAGCAGTAATAATATCAGATGAAATAGACTTCAAAATAAAAAAGGTAAAGAAAGATACTGAGGGACACTTCATAATGATAAAGAGAATCATACACCAAGAAGACATCACACTTATTAATACCTATGCTTCCAAATATGTAAAGCAATTACTAACAGAACTAAAAGGTAGAACAGACCAAAACACTATCATAGTAGGGGACCTAAATACCCTACTGTCGGATATGGACAGATCATCCAAACAGAAAATCAATACGGAAATAAGATCCTTAAATAGCACATTAGACCAACTGGACATAATTGACATTTACAGAGCCTTCCATCCCAAAACAGCTGCTTACACATTCTTCTCTAGTGCACATGGAACATTCTCAAGAATTGACTGCATACTGGGACAGAGAGATAGCCACAACAAATATAAGAAGGTTGAAATCATACCAACCATATTCTCTGATCATAATGCTTTGAAACTAGAGATCAACTGCAAAAAGAAAACAGGAATAACCACAAATACAAGGGGATTAACCAACATGCTGCTGAAGAATAACTGGGTCAGAGAAGAAATAAAAAGAGAGATTAAGCGATACATAGAAACAAATGATAATGATAGTACAACATATCAAAACTTTTGGGACACGGCAAAAGCGGTCATAAGAGGAAAGTTCATATCATTACAGGCCTATCTCTAAAAAAGAACGAGCCCAAATAAATAACCTAACGCTTCATCTTAAAAAACTAGAAAAGGAATACCAAATGAAGCCTAAAGTCAGCAGAAAGAAAGACATAATCTAAAGTAGAGCTGAGATAAATGAACTTGAAAATAAAAAAAAAAAAAAAGATAAAAAAAATAAATGCAACAAAGAGGTGGTTATTTGAGAAGGTTAATAAAATTGACAAAACTCTGGCTAGGCTCACTAAAGAAAAAAGAGAAAGGACACAAACACAATCAGGGATGAAAGAGGGGAAATTATGACTGACGTCACAGATAAACAAAGCATATAACACCAAATATAATAACCTAGAAGAAATGGACCAGTACTTAGAAAAATACAACCTTCCTGGCCTGAATCAAGAAGAAATAGAAAATCTAAATAGACCAATCAGCAGTATGGAAATTTAAACAATGTTAAAAACCTGCCAAAAAGTAAAAGTCCAGGACCAGATGGCTTCACCAGTGAATTCTACCAAATATTCAAAGAAAATTGAATACCTATTCTCCTCAATCTCTTCCAAAAAATCGAAGAGGAGGCAATACTTCCCAACTCATTTTATGAGGCCAATGTTACCCCCGATACCAAAACGTGGTAAAGATAGCACAAAAAAGCAAACTACAGACCAATATCTCTCATGAGCACACATGCAAAAATCCTCAATAAGATACTAGTGAACCGAATACGGCAACATATCAAAAAATTATACGCCACGATCAAGTGGGCTTCATCCCAGAGGATGGTTCAACATATGCAAATCGATTAATGGGATACACCACATAAACAAATTAAAAAATAAGAATCATATGACCATATCAATAGATGCAGAAAAAGCCTTCGACAAGATATGGCATCCATTTATGATCAAAACACTTAACAAAATCAGTATAGAAGGAAAGTACCTTAACATAATCAAGGCCATCTATGACAAACCCTCAGCCAACATTCTACTTAAGGGTGAAAAACTAAAAACCTTTTCTCTAAGATCAAGAAGAAGCCAAGGCTGTTCTACTATCACCATCGTTATTCAATATAATATTGGAGGTCCTAGTGAGTGCAGTCAGACAACAGAAAGACTTAAAAGGCATCCAAATAGGAAACGAAGAAGTCATACTGTCACTATTTGCAGATGACATGATTCTCTCTATATAAAAAAAAACCAAAAACCTAGAGACTCCACAAGAACACTACTAGAAACAATCCGCAAATACAGTAAAGTCTCTAGATAGAAAATCAACGTTCAAAATTCCATAGCGTTCCTATACGCTAATAATGAAGTGTCAGAAAAAGAAGTGGAAAAAGTAATTCCTATTGCAATTGCAACAAAGAGAATAAAATACCTAGGGATAAAATTAACAAAACATGTGAAGGATCTATATAATGAAAACTATAAGACCCTTTTTAAAAGAAATCGAAGAAAGTACAAAGAAATGGAAAGATATTTCGTGTTCTTGGATTGGAAAAATCAACATAGTTAAAATGACCATATTACCTAAAGCATTATACAGATTTAATGCAATCCCCTTCAAAATCCCATCGGCATTTTTTTAAAGAAACACAACAAAAAAATCATCAGATTTGAATGGAAGCACAAAAGATCCCGAATTGCCAAAACCATCCTGAGAAAAAAGAACGAGGCTGGAGGCATCACTGTGCCCGACCTCAAATTATACTACAAAGCAACAGTAATCAAAACGGCATGGTATTGGCAGCAAAACAGACACAGAGACCAGTGGAACAGAATCAAGAGTCCAGAAGTAAACCCATATTTATATGGGCAAATAATTCTCAACAACAAAAGCCAAAAACGTACAGTGGAGAAATGAAAGAAAGCCTCTTCAATAAATGGTGCTGGGAAAACTGGAAGGCCACCCGCAAAAGAATGAAACTAGATTGTCGTCTATCACCACACAGCAAAATTACCTCAAAATGGATTAAGGGCCTAAATATAAAACCTGAAACAATAAAATACATAGAAGAAAACATAGGAACTAAGCTGAAGGACCTTGGACTCAAAGAGGATTTTATGAATTTGACCTCGAAAGTAAGGCAAGTAAAAGCTAAAATAAATGAATGGGACTACATCAAACTAACAAGCTTCTGCTCAGCAAAAGAAATCATCAACAAGGTAAAGAGAGAACCATCCAAATGGGAAAATATATTTGCAAGCAACGCCTCCAATAAGGGCCTAATATCCAAAATATCCAAAGAACTCAAAATAACAGCAACAACAAATAAACAAGCGATCCAATCAAAAAAAAATGGGCAGAGGACCTGAACAGACACTTCTCCCTATAGGACATACAAATGGCCAACAAACGTATTAAAAGATGCTCAACATTGCTAGCTATTAGAGAAATACAAATCAAAACCACAATGAGATATCATCTCACACCTGTTAGAATAGCTATAATCAACAGGACAAGTAATAACACATGTTGGAGAGGATGTGGAGCAAAAGGCACCCTCATACACTGCTGGTGGGACTGCAAATTGGTACAACCACTATGGAAAACAGTATGGAGCTTCCTTGAAAAACTAAGAATTGATCTACCATATGATCCAGCAATCTCCTCTACTGGGTATTTACCCCGAAGACTTGAAAACCCATATCCAAAAAGATATTTGCACACCGATGTTCATAGCAGCATTATTCACAGTGGCCAGGACACGGAAGCAACTGAAATGTCCTATGAGAGATGATTGGATAAAGAAGTCATGGTGCATATATACAGTGGAATATTACTCAGCCATAAGAAGAGATGAAATACTGCCATTTGCGACAACATGGATGGACCTCGAGATAATCATGCTAAGTGAAATAAGCCAGACAGAAAAAGTTGAAAATCACATGATATCACTTATATGTGCGATATAAACCTAAAAGCAACAAACGAGCAGGACAAACGAACAGAGACCCATTGACATGGACTATAGACTAGTGATTACCAGAGGACTATAGACTAGTGGTTACTAGTGGGGTGGGGGAGGAGGTGGGAGGTAGACTGGGTAAAGGGGGTCACATATAGGGTTTAGGGGGAGGGCGAAGTGGGTAAAGGGGATCAAATATATGGTAGCTGAAGGAAACTGGACTTTGGGTGGTAAACACACAATAGAATATACAGATGTCAAATGATAATGTACACCTGAAAATTATGTAATTGTATTAACCAATGTTACCCCAATAAACTTAATTAAAAATTAAAAAAATAAAGACTATAAGAGATAAAGACGAGCATTATGTAATGATAAAGGGACCGATAAATCAAGAGGACATAACCCTAGTAAACATATACGTACCCAACATAGGAGCACCTACATACATAGAGCAATTATTGACTGACAAAAGGAGAGATCAACAGCAATACACTCATAGTAGGAGACTTTAACATCCCATTGATACCAATGGACAGATATCCCAGACAAAAAATCAACAACGAAACAATGGGCATACGAGACACACTAGACTGGATGGATTTAATAGATATTTTCAGAGCATTTTACCCCAAAGCAACAAATTATACATTCTTCTCAAGTGCACATGGAACATTTTCCAGGACAGATCACATGTCAAGTCTCAATAACTTTAAGATTGAAATCACAACTGTCTTTTCCAATCACCACGGTATAAAACTAGAAATCAACTGCAAGAAAAAAAAAAAAAAACCAAGAAAATACACAAACTCGTGGAGGCTAAATAACATGCTACTAAGCAATGAATGGGTTATCAATGACATCAAGGAAGAATTCAAAAGATACCTAGAGACAAATGAAAATGAAAACACAACGACTCAAAATCTATGGGACACAGCAAAAGCAGTCCTAAGACGGAAATTCATAGCAATACAAGCCTACCTCAAGAAACAAGAAAAAGCTCAAATAAACGATCAAGCCTTACACTTGAAAGAACCAGAAAAAGAACAGCAAACAAAACCCAAAGTGAAGAGAAGAAAGGAAATATTGAAGATCAGAGCAGAAATAAATGAAATAGAGTCTAGAAAAACAATACAAAAGATTAATGAAACCAAGGACTCTTTCTTTGATAGGATAAACAAAATCGACAGACCCTTAACCAGACTCATCAAGGAAAAAAGAGAGAGAACTCAAACAAATAAAATCAGAAATGAAAGAGGAGAAATAACCACGGACTCCGCAGAAATACAATGGATCATAAGAAAATACTACGAGCAATGATATGCCAAGAAATTGGACAATCTGGAAGAAATGGACACATTCCTAGAAACATACAATCTTCCAAGACTGAGTCAAGAAGAAACAGAAAATCTGAACTGACCGATTACCACCAATGAAATAGAATCAGTAATCAAAAACTTCCCAAAACACAAAAGTCCTGGACCAGATAGCTTCATAGGCAAATCTTACCAAACGTTCCAAGAAGAATTAACACCTATTATTTTCAAACTATTCCAAAAAATTCAAGAAGAGGGAAAGCTCCCTAACTCCTTTTATGAGGCCACCATTACCTTGATTCCAAAACCAGACAAAGACATTACAAAAAAAGAAAACTATAGGACGATATCTCTTATGAACATTGATGCAAAAATCCTCAACAAAATATTAGCAGACAGAATTCAGCAATACATTAAAAATATCACACACCATGATCTAGTTGGATTTATTCATGGGATGCAAGGTTGGTACAATATCTGCAAATCAAATAATGTGATACACCACATTAACAAATCGAAGGATAAAAACCATATGATCATATCAATAGATGCAGAAAAAGTGTTTGACAGAATCCAGCAGCCATTTATCGTTAAAACTCTCAGCAATGTGGGAATAGAGGGAACATACCTCAACATAATAAAGGTCATATATGACAGACCTACAGCTAACATCATACTCAATGGGAAAAGGCTAAAAGCATTTTCCTTGAGATCAGGAACAAGACAAGGATGCCCACTTTCACCACTCCTCTTCAACACTGTATTGGAAGTCTTAGTCACAGCAATAAGACAAGAAAGAGAAATAAAAAATATCCGAATTGGAGAGGAAGAAGCGAAACTCTCGTTATTTGCCGATGACGTGATACTATATAGAGAGAACCCTAAAGATTCCACCAAAAAAAAAAAAAAAAACTCTTAGAAGTGATCGATGAATTCAGTAAAGTAGCAGATTACAAAATAAATATTCAGAAGTCTGTGGCATTTTTATACACCAATGATGAACTTTCAGAAAGAGAAGTTAAGAAAACAATCGCTTTTACATTTGCATCGAAAACAATAAAATACCTGGGAATCAAATTAACCAAGGAAGTAAAAGATCTGTTTTCAGAAAATTATAAGTCATTGGAAAAAGAAATTTAAGAAGATACAAATAAATGGAAACATACACCGTGCTCATGGATAGGAAGAATCAACATTGTTAAAATGATCATACTACCCAGAGCAACCTATAGATTCAATGCAATCCCTATCAAAATACCAATGGCATTTTTCAGAGAACTAGAACAAATAATTCTAAAATTTATATGTAACCATAAAAGACCCCGAATAACCACAGCAATCTTGAGAAAGAAGAACAAAGTTGGAGGTATGACACTACCTGATATCAAACTATACTACAAGTCTACAGTAATCAAAACAGCATGGTCCTGGCATAAAAACAGATATGTTGATCGATGGAATAGAATGAGAGCCCAGAAATAATTCTACACTTATACATTCACTTAATATATGAGAAGGAGGTAAGAATATACAATGGGGTAACGACAGTCTCTTTGAGAAGTGGTGTTGAGAAAATTGGACAGATACATGCAAAAAAATTAGAAACTAGACCACCTTCTTACACCATATACAATAGACTCAAAATGGAGTAAAGACTTAAATGTAAGACCCAAATCCATAAAACTTCTAGAAGGATACACTAATTTTTACTTAGCAGTAATCTCTAATTTTGCTAACAGTAATTTCCTTTCAGCTATATCTCCTCCGGCAAGGGAAACAAAAGAAAAAAAATATACTAATGAGAGTACATCATACTAAAAAGTTTTGTACAGAAAAGGAAACCATCGACAAAACGAAAAGGCAACCGATTGATTGAGATAAGATAGTTGCTAATGATACATCTGATATGAGGTTAGTTAATATCATAAATATATAAATAACTCATACAACTCAACAACAACAGAAAAACCCCAAACAATCCAATTAAAAAATGGGCAGAAGACCTGAACAGATACTTTCCCAAAGAGGGAAGACAGATGGACGATAGACATATTGAGAGATGCTCAAGGTCACTAATCAAGCAAAATGCAAATTAAAACCACAATGAGATATCACCTCACACCTGTCAGAACGGCTATCATCAATAAATCAGGAAACAACACGTGTTGGCGAGGATGCGGATAAAAAGGAACTCTCATACACTGTTGGTGTGATTGCAAATTGGTACAGCCGCTATAGAAAACAGTCTGAAGGTTTCTCAAAAAATCAAAAATGGATCTACCCTTTTACCCAGCAATTGCACTTCTGGGTGTTTATCCAAAGAAAACCAAAAGAATAATTCGTAAAGATCTATGCTCCCTTATGTTCATGGCAGCACAATTTAGAATAGCCAAAATATGGAAGCAACCTAAATGTTCATCCACAGATGATTGGATAAAGAAATTATGGTTCATATATACAATGGACTATTACTCAGCCATTAAGGTAATGAAATCTTACCATTTGCAACAACATGGATGGACATAGAGGTTATTATGCTGAGAGAAAAATAAATACCATATGATTTCACTTATATTAGGAATCTAAGGAACAAAAAGAACAGACTAATGAAAAACAGACTCACAAATATAGAGGACAGTCTGGTGATGGACAGAGGGGAGGGTGGGTTGTGGGGTAGGAGAATGGGGTGAAGGATTAAAGAAGTAGGAATTAGTAGTTGATAGATAGTCACAGGGATGGGGAGCACAACATAGAGAATGCATTTAGCATTAATGTATTGGCTTGGTGTAGAGCCAGAGGAGAAAGAGCAATCTGAGCATCATTTTATAAACTATATAAATGTCTAACCAAAAATCCGAGCACAAACCAGGATCTCCTTTAATAGGACAAGTGTCTGGAAATGGGAATGGTGCTTGGTTTTTCAGGGGGTTGAACTGTGCCCCCCCCCCAAATATATTTTCACCAGGAACTTCAGAATGTGACCTGATTTCAAATAATGGTCTTTGTAAATGTAATTAAAATTTTTGAGAAAAGCTTATCCTGGATTATGGTGGGTGCTAAATATAATCATGGATCCTTATAACAGAAAAGGAAAAGACACAGAGGAAGACACAGCAGAGAAGACTGTATGAAGAGGGAAGCAGAGATTGGAGTCACACTGCCATAAATTAAGGAATGCCTGGAGCCACCAGATGCTAGAAGAGGCAAGGATGGAATCTCCCTTAGAGCCTTTAGAGAGAGTATGGCTTTGCTGATAATTCAATTTCAGACTTTGCCAAACCAGAACTATGAGAGAGTAAATTTCTGTTTTTCTAAGCCAACGATTTTGTGGTAATTTGTTACAGCATCTCATCATGCAGATGCTATGGAAGACAGATGCAAGATATACAATGTGTCATAAAAGGAATATCCATCACTGCTGGAAGAAAGCCAAGACTGTGTGAATAAGACATTTTGGAGATAAAAAACTATAATGACCTCTAAGAATGGTGGAGAATTGGTACGATGATCTTGTTTCTGATCCTGATGAAGATGTCACTTAAAGGCATCATTTAATGAGGTTGCTAAACGTCTTGGTGACCTTAGGGAATCTAAGGTACAAAAACAAACAAACAAACAAACAAACAAACAAAATATAAACAGACTCACAGATACAGAGAATAAACTGGTAACTGCCAGAGGGGAGGCGGTTTGGGGGGCTGGTGAGAAAGGTGAAGGGATTAAGAAGTACAAATTAGTATTCACAAAACAGTCACAGGAATGTGGAGTACAGCATAGGGAATATAGTCAATAATATTGTAACAACTAGGTATAGTGCCAGGTGGGTAATAATCAGGGAGATCATTTCACAAGCTATATAAATGTCTAACCATTGTACTGTATACTTGAAACTAATAATAAAAAATGTCTTGGTGATCTTAGTCACTATTTTGAAAGGATCACAGTGGTGTTATTAAACCACAGACTCATGGCTATAGGACTTCTCTGCTGGGAGTACATCTGTATACTATCATCCTTATCATTATTCGGTAATATCCAAGTGAGATCATATCTTCCACTAGATTTGTTTACCAGATATATATGATTTTATTGAATCAGACTCTTAGGTGGAAGTTTCTAGAATCAGAGTTTTGTTGGTACAAGAACAGCCCACATCACGATGTAAGATTTATTTTATTTTGTGGGTACAATGCCAGAGTAGATCAAAGTTGGGAATCTGGATAGAGGTAAAGGATGTCAAGGAACTTGATGACTTGCCATTTCAAAGGCCCATATAGTCTTTCTTTCTTTTTAGTAAGTTGTTTACTAGGGCTTTCAAAACAGAATAATAGAATGAATTGTTAGTAACTGTTGTAGTTTGGCGGGAGGAACTAAGACTCCCTCCTTCTCCATTCTGGGTTCTGTATGATGCAAAAAAAAAAAAAAAAAAGATATGGTGGACTGACAGTTAAATAGGAATCAGGGAACAGAGCAAGTGCTCAATAATTCTCAAAACATATGACATTCTTGCTAAAGCTAGATTGAGGAATGTAACTGGATAGTGAGACCAAAATAGCATCTTTCTATTACCTTGCTAAAACTAGACTGTGGGACCTGTCTGTGCAGAGAATTATATCTATAGGGTAGATCCTTTTTTACAAAGCCATTTCTAAGAACTACATGTCTACCTTGCACATATAGTCACCATAGTTGCTAGCAAGAGCACAAACAAAAGTGTGTGTGTGTGTGTGTGTGAGAGAGAGAGAGAGAGAGAGAGAGAGAGAGAGAGAGAGAGAGAGAAACAGAGACAGAGACAGAGACAGAAGGAGACAGAGACAAAGAGAGACAGAGAGAGAGACAGAGATACGGAGACAGAGACAGAGACAGAGACCAAGCTTCCATAAACAGGATATGCTATAGGCCCTGCCCCAGGCATGCTTACATATGTGTGTGCTAACACATGGAACAGGTAACTGTTTCCACATTTACCAAACCATGAGTAAGGCAGTTAAGGGGAGAAATACTAATACTAATCTTGTTTGGAAATCACTGTTACTCTACCCATTTGTTGAGTGTGGCTTAAAGGATGTCAGTCAATCACTAATCATGTTAGTTATTCTCCCTTCATCAGGAATAAGCAAATAATCAATAGACAGAGGGGTAGAATTTCCTACCACTAAACTATCCTTGAAAGGTAAGATAGTTGATAAAAGACCTGGGGAATGGGAAGTGAGTGTTCTCTTTATCGTACTATTTAATGTACCCCTGGAGGTGATGAACATTTCTGGTTTACAAGGGAATGTCTCACTGTAGACCCCTTGGGACATTTTGTCTAGCATAATAAGACATTTTGGCTGAGGGCAAGATAGCCAAGGAATTTCACTGGAGCATACTCAATCAGTATTTTATCTTCTTTGTTAGCACAGGTCTATCATCACAACATAAAGGCAATATCATAAAGCCCATAAATACTTAAGTTTTCAAAGATCCTTGTTCCATGATGTCTATCCATGAAGACTAATAGTAACCAGTAGAATTCTCAGATATTGTGCAGAGACCACAGTTAAATATCCTTTTATCAGAAGTGAAGTGCTCCATTTTTCTTTAGAGGCTAAGAGAAATGCTTGATAAACTGGAGTCAATAAATTAGCAGACAGTTTTGATCTCTAAATTTGACAGGAAAACAGACATTGAGCATCAAATCAATCACTCATACCCACTCATAATGCAGGAGACTTTCTCTCCATCATGTCCAAAAATTCTTCCAAATCCAACACACATTTTTCTAGGGTCCCAGATATAGAGGCAAATATAAGGCAAAACATTACAGTAAATGTAGTAACTGCTAAAATGTGTGTAGTAGATGCAAATGTAAGGTAGACCAGGTATCCAAGGTGGTCTTTCTTACCAAACAGATATATTCACCTTCCATGTCTTTCATAATCACACAGATACCAACTGACACTAGAAATTATCCAGCCCCTGATCTTGATCTTGATCTTGATCTTTGTCAAGAGCAAAAATACAATGGAATATTCCAGGACAATCATTGACTCAACACAGTCACTTTCTGAGGTTGCTATCCATGCTACCTAATTCCTGAACTTCCAGAATACTTCTAGGGAGACTGACTCTTTGGATACCTTTAAAGCACATTCATTGTTGTCTAAGGATAGGTAACAGGAGGAGAATTACTTTCCAGAGAAGTTTTTATGTATAAAAATACTATTTGGGAGGCAGAACATCTAGAGTGATGTAGTAAGGAGTCCCACTTACCCTCTCCCCAACAATTTAAGTGATGAAAATTACTTTTATAAAAGCAATCATTCAGAGTCTATGGAAAATTTCCTAAAAACATACAGAAAATGAAAAAAAAATGATTCAAGAAAATCTACTAAATCTCAGTAGGAATTGTGAGGGTTTGTGGCATTTGAGCCACAATTCATTCCATTACACTCTCTCTCTGTTCTACCAGCTCATATAATGGAAGATCTACCCTGGGCATGGCGAAACCAAGAAGTCAGGGGGTTATTTTTCCCCAGATTCCAGTCTGATCATACAGTTTTACCCAGAATAGTCAGGTTGCTGTTGTTCTTCATTCTTTCCAGCACGGTGTTGCAGAAGCTCTCTTCCAGGCAGGCATGATAGAGAGGACTAGGTCTCTCTTCTCCTACCCAGCTTTCACTCATAGGGTGTAACCTACACTCTAAGTGTGGGAGGCCAGGAACACTGGCCCCAATCATCTCTGTCCCAGCTTACTCATAATGCAGGGAGGTGCTAGCTAAGAAGACCAAGAGTTACCACCTTCTTCCAGTGTCCACCTTATAGAGGGGAAGTGTCACTTTTAACTTGAAATCATACAGAGTATGTACTCAAACCATAATTGAATAAAGGAGAAATCAATAACAGAATAAAATTTGGGAAATTCACAAATGTGTGGAAATTAAACAAAAATATTATTAAATAACCAATGGGTCAAAGAAGAAATCATGAAGATTTAAAAAATACTTTCTGATATAGAGTTCCAATCAAGATGGGGAAGTAGATAAATGCTGTGCTCACCTATTCCCATGATCATCTCAAACTTACAATTAAACTACAGAACAACCATCATTGAGAATCACCTGAAGTCTAGCTGAACAGAAGTTCAACAACTAAAGATATACAGAAGAAAACACCACAAGACGGATAGAATGGACAGAGATGTGGAACAGTATGGTCCAACTCCTGTGTGAGGCATTTAAAAATCAGGAGGGATATCTCAGCTGTGGAGGCCCCCTAATGACTGAGGGGTTCCAAACCAGGCTCTCCCACCCAGGGTTCCAGTACTGAGGAGAAAAGACCCCATAACTTCTGCCTGTGAAAAACAGCAGAGATTATGGCTGAGTGAGATGAAAGGCTGCTGCAGTTCCAGGCAATCCTCTTAAAGGGCCTGTACATGAACTTACTTGCTGATGGACTCACTTGCTCTGAGCTTCGGCACTGAGGAAGAAGCTTGAAAAGCACCAGAGTCATATGGGGAGGAACTAAATTGTCTGGCTTCAGGGTAAGGGGCTGGAGGGGCATTCTCTGGAACAGAAGTGCTGGCAGAAGCCATCGCCCCTTTGTTGAGCCCTCCCACCACCCAGCGTGCACATGCAGGCAGTTATCATATCTGATTTTCCATCAATCTAGATAACACTGTTTTCTCTGCCCTGCTGATTCCCTGAAACCCCATCCCGCCCAAATAGTAGGCCCATATAAGCCTCTTCCAGTGGCTTTTCCATAAAAATGGGGCATCTTGGCTCATGCTGCAACTTTCCTAAAATCTCTCAATGGTTCACAAACACCAACAAGCAGTATCTGGCCTTGGCATGGCCCATACCTCTTGCTAAGCAGCTCCAAGTCCAGAACTAGTGGCAGCCAGCCTAAGTTCACAGCTTAGGCTCTCCCAGGCACCTCCATGCCCAGCACAAGTGGCAACCATCTACAGATCACTTTATAGCTCATACCAAGTGACCCCAGGCAGAAGCTAACCTTGGCCTGCACCAGAGTTCCCCCAAAGAGGCCTCAGAAACAATACACTTGGTGGCTAGCTTCAGACTACACCAGGGTACCACCCATCCACCTCCATAAAGAACACACCCAAAAGGCAGACTCGGCAAGAACCAGAGCCCCATTAAAGCAAAACCTGCTCCATAGGGTCAGCCCCTACACAACAGCTCCTCCACTGTAGTCATGGCCAGTTCCCACAACCAACCAAACTGAGGGGCAATCCCTCCCACTATTGTGCCAACAGCAACCAAGGATCAACTAAAACAGGAAAACACACAAGGGACATGAAGCACCTATCTCAGGTGACAATGAAAACTGTACCACTGGGCCCCACAGGATATCTACTACATAAGGCCACTCTACCAAGACTGGGAGATGTAGAAGCTCTACCTAATACATAGAAACAAACACAGTAAGGCAGCCAAAATGAGGAAACATAGAAATATACCCCAAATGAAAGAACAGGACAAACCTCCAGAGAAAGAACTAAACAAAATGGAAACAATCTACCATATGCAGAGTTCAAAACACTAGTTATAAGGATACTCGATGATCTCAGAGAGAACTTGAACATAGAGATAGGAAACATAAAAATGGAGATAGACATGGAGATACAAAATATAATATAAAGAAATTGTTAATAATGTAAGGAGGAAGAGGAGTGCTACATTTAGTGAGGTGATTACTTTGTGAGTTATATAGATCTCTAATTACTGTTATACAACTGAAATGAATATATTATTGTATGCCAACTATAATTGAAAAAAAACTCATTGCATTGTACAATATAAATACGAGTAACTATTTGTCTATTATATTTCAATAAAGCTGGGAAAATGAAAAAAATATGTTAGAGGCAATCAACAGTAGATTAGATGAAGCAAAGACAGAATTAGCAATTTGGAAGATAAGGAAGCAGAATACACTTAATGAGAACAGCAACAAGAAAAAAGAATTTTAAAAAATGAGGATAGTTTAAGGGGACAACCTCCAGCATACCAACATTTGCATCATAGGGAAAACAGAAGGAGAAGAGAGAGAGCAAGGAATTGAAAACCTATTTCAAGAAAGAATGACTGAAAACTTCCCTAACCTGGCAAAGGAAAAAGACATAGCAGACCAGGAAGTATATAAAGTGCCAAACAAAACAAAACTTAAGAGACCCACACTAAGACACATCATAATTAAAATACCAAAATGGTAAATGCAAAGAGAGAATCCTAAAAGCAGCAAGAGAAAAGCAGTTACTTACCTACAAGGGAGCTCCCATAACATTATCAGATGTTTTCTCCAAAAAAATATTGCAAACCAGAAGGGATTGGCAGGAAATATTCAGAGTGCTGAAAAACAAGAACCTACAATCAAGATTACTCTACCCAGCTATCGTTTAGAATTGAAGGACAAACAATGAGTTTCCCAGACAAGAAAAAGTTAAAGTTCATCACCACAAAACCAGTATTACAAAAATGTTAAAGGGACTTCTTGAAGAAGAAGGAAAGAAGATAAAAATATGAATAATAAAATGGCAAAAATTACTTGAAATGTACATGGATTAAATGCTCCAATCAAAAGAGATAGGGTGCCTGAATGGATAAGAAAACAAGATCCTTACATATGCTGCCTATAAGAGATTCACTTCAGATAAAAGACACACAGAGACTGAAAATAAAGGGATGGGAAAAGATATTTCATTAAATTGGAAATAATAAAAAGAAAATAAAAGGTGGGGTAATGATACTTATACCAGGAAAAAACAGACTAAAAAAATAGAAATCTTTTCTTTCTTTGAATATACCACCTCATATCAAATGTAGGAGTTTAGCTTCTTCCATTTTCAGGCATATGTGTAAACTTTTTCTTTAAAAAAATTTTTAAAAAAATTTATGGTGACATTAGTTTACGAAATCCAGTAAGTTTCAGCTGTACACTTTAACAGTATATATATACACTGTGTGTTCACCTCCCATAGTTAGATTTCTTCCTGTCATCACATATTTGACCCCCTTTATGCTGTCTACCTCCCCTCTCCCCTGTCCCCGCTACCCTCTGGTAACCACTAGTCTATAGTCCATATCCATGAGTCTCTGTTTGTTTATCCCGTTCATTTGTTGCTTTTAGGTTTATATCCCACATATAAGTGATACCATGTGAATTTCAACTTTTTCTCTCTGGCATATTTTGCTTAGCATGATTATCTTGAGGTCCATCCATATTGTCGCAAATGGGATTGCTGGAAAGTGTTCTTGGTTGTAGATTGTGGGTTTTCAACATTTTGAATATCTTATGCCAACCCCTTCTGTCCTGCAAAGTTTCTTTTGAGAAATCAGTTGCCAGTCTTAACGGAGCTCCTCTCTTGTAGGCAACTAACTGCTTTTCTCTTACCGCTTTTAAGATTCTCTTTTTATTTAACCTTTGGCATTTTAATTATGATGTGTTTTGGTGTGGGCCTCTTTGAATTCATTTTTTGGGGACACTCTGAGCTTCTAGGATTGTACATTTATTTCTTTTACCAGGTTACGTAAGTTTTCCATCATTATTTCTTCAAATAAATATTCAATTTCTTGATCTTGTTCTTCCTCTTCAGGACATGAATGTTGTTACCCTGAATTTTGTCACATAGGCTCCTTAAATAATCATTATATTCTCGGTTACTTTTCTCTTGCCATTCTGATTGGGTGTCCTTGTCTTCAATATCCTCTATATTGGTGATTTGATCCTCTTCTTCATCCACTCTGTTGATTCCCTCTAATACACTCTTCATTTCAGATAATGTGTTCTTCATTTCTGACTAGTTCCCTTATATAATTTCAATTTCCATTTTTATGTTTTTTATCTCTTTGTTAAAGTTATCACCGAGTTCATCTACACTTTTCCTAATTTCATTGAGAATCTTACAACCAGTATTTTGAACTCTACATCTGTGAGATTGCTTGACCCCAAATTTCTAGAAGTCGGTTCTGTTCTCTCATATGTTTTCTGCTTCATTGTCTTCCCATTTTGGCTGCCTTTCTGTGTCTGTTTCTATGTACTAAGAAAAGCTCTTAAGTCTCCCAGGCTTATTAGCATGGCTTTGTGTGGTAGGTGTGCAGGAGCACAGTCCTGAGAGGGGTTCAGTTGCAGGCCAAGTTTAGCCCCAGCCTGTGCTCTTCGAGAGCCACCTGGTAAGATTCAGCAAGCAATCCACAGATGCTGTGCTTATAGTTTTCAAGAGGGCATGCCAGAAACCAAGGCCAGCTGCAACCAGTTTGTGCCTTGGTGCTGCTTAGCAAGGAGCACTGGACTCGCAGAGTACACAACTGGATGTGGCTTGAATAGGGCCGCGAGTTGGGGGAGGTAGAGTTTCAGGGAATCCTCTGGGCAAAGCAACCTTTGTTATCCAGTTTGATGAAGTCTCAGCTAAGGCAGCACTGCATCTGCACACTGGGAGGGGAAGGGCTCAACAGAGGAACAATGGATACTACCAGCACTTCTGCCTGGGAGAAAGCCTTCCCTTCGGACCTTGCTCTGACAACTCAGTGTCCCCCTGTAATTCCCTGTTGCCCCTTGAACAACTGAATGGTCGCTGGTGCTCAGAGTGAGCAGGTCTGTGACCATGAAAACCTGGTCCCGGACATGGCCCCTTTAAGAGGCGTTTGCAGCTGCTGGTTGCAGCTGCCATAGATTCTGTGCCACTCAGCTGCTCTGAACTGAGCAGCCTCACGTCTTTGCCCTCTCCTACTTCCAACTGTCGCAGGATGATTTCTTATTTCTCTCCCTAGTTGTGGGGCTTCTGTTCATCTAGACCTCTGCCAGCTCTCCTTGCTGTTTGCTCTGTGATTCTGTCACATTTTTGATGTGGTCATGAGAGGAATTAATGAAGCTTCTATCATCTACGCCATTTTGTCTGGTCTTGGAGTGCAACAGTTTTCAATTTTGATAAAATTCTACGTTCTTAATATGTTTTAGTGGATCATGATTTTGCTCTTGGTGTTATATCCAAGAACGCTTTGCCTAACATAAGGTCACAAAGATGTTCTCCTAAGTTTTCTTCTAGAATGTTTATAAGTTTACCTCATAGATTTATGTCTATGATCCATTTTGAATCTTTTAGTATGCTTGAATGGTATATGATGTGAGGCAGAAATCCAACTTTATTATTATTTTTTTTCATGTGGATGTCCATTTGTCCCATTTGTTAAAAAGACTATTATTATTTCTCCACTGAATTGTCTTGGCGCCTTTGTCAAAAACCAATTGACTATAAATGTAAGGACTTTTTTCAGGACTTTCGACTATGTCCCATTAATCTATATGTTCTTATGGCATTACCACACAGTCTTGTTTACTGTAGCTTTGTATTAAGATTTGAAATAGGGAGGTATACATCCTCCAGCTTTGTTATTCTTTTGCATTTCCATGTAAAATTTTAAGATCATTCGTCAATTTCTACAAAATATTTGTGAGGACTGCATTAAATTTATAGATCAATTTTGGCGGGATTATAATCTTTACAATATGGAGCCTTTAAACCATGAACCTGAAATGTCTTCATTTATATAGATCTTTTAGAAATTTCTCTTGTCACTGTTTAGTACTATTCAGTATATAAGTCTTACACATCTTTCGTTAAATTTATTCCCAAATATTTTATTCTTTTTATGTGTTATTATAAATGAAATTGTTTTCCTAGTTTCATTTTTGGATTGTTCAGTTGTTAGTATATGCAAATACAATGACTTTTTGTATATTGATCTTCTATCTCACTACCTCGTTGAACTCATATATTAGTTTTAGTAGTTTTTTTTTTTTGATTCATTAGGATTTTCTAGGCACAGGAACATGTTGACTATAAGTAAGACAGTTTCATCTCTTCCTTTTCAGTGTACTTTAAGAAAATATTTCTTCTTCTTGCCTGATTGCACTGACTAGAACCAGCAGTACAATACTGGATGCAAGTGGCAAGAGCAGGCATCCTAGTCTTGTTCCTGGTCTTAAGAGAAAGCATTCAGTTTCATAACATTTAGTATAATTATAATGTTAGCTGTAAGTTTTTAATAGTTAACCTTTATTAGGTTGAAGAAATTTTCTTCTATTCCTTGTTTGTTGAACTTTTTTTTTTTTTTTACCATGAATTAGTTTTGGATTTTGCCCAATGCCTTTTCTGTGTCTTTTGAGATGATAACATATTTTTGTCCTTTATTCTATTAACATAATGTGTTATATTAATTAATCTTCACATGTTGAACTGATCTTGCAATCCTGGGATAAATCCCACTTAGCCATAATGTATAATCATTTTGATATGTTATTGGATTCAGTTTACTAGTATTTTGTTGAAGATTTTTATTTTTGTATTTATGATGGATTTTGATCTGTATGTAGTTTTCTTGTGATGCCTTTGTCTGGGTTTGGTATCAGAGTAATACTAGCCTCATAGAATGAGATGGTAAGTATTCATTCCTTTATTATCTGGAAGAGTTTATGAAGAATTGGTATTTATATTTTATTTGAACATTTGATAGAATTAATCAGTGAAACCATATATGCCTGATTGAATTTTAAAGAGATTTCTACATTTATCGATTTTGGCAATAAATAAAAGAGCCATTGATTTGGTCTTTTTTTTTTTTTTTTAACAAAATCTTACTATATGGAGATTTTCATTATAATGTGATTTTTTGGGAAATATGCACATATTCTTCACCTGTTTAAAAACAAGCATGCTGTCTACAACACAAGAGAAAACCAAGACAAAAGAGAAAACTTTCTAGCGCTCAGAATTGGTGCCCCATGTCCATATATTTTACTCAATAGGAGAGCAACACAGGATTCAATGGAAAATCTATTTACTCTTACAATTCATAAAATTCTAACACATTTGGCTATATGGATTTTTTAAATTCACATTACAATGTGAATTTTATTAGAAAAATTGGTTTAGGTTTTTATTGTATGGTAGATTAGAAGTCACAATTTAGAATCAAGTGGAGACCTATCTCTTCAGGGGAAGTCAATGACCAGGAAGTGATTCAAATCAATCTGATAAGAGGAGGAAGGCATAAAAATTATAAAGAAGAGACAAGAATTTAAAAGCAAAGTATTTTGAAGCAATTTACTGTGGGGGCAGATAATCCTATGTACCTCAATTGACTTTGTAGGCATAGTGCTATAATAAATGTTTCTAATAATAAACTGGAGACATCTAGAAATGAGTAGATTATGATCAGGGATAAACTGCCAGTCATTTGGAAGAGCCAGAATGATTTATCTACTGGGGATTGCAGATAGCTGAGGTTTTACTAGATTCCCAATGTACAGAGTGAGGAACGGCTGTGACTGGTTTGCATTGTAGTTATGGGGCTATTTGTTTGCTAGGGCTCCCATAACAAATACCACAGGCTGCATGGCTTAAATGACAAAAAATTATTTTCTCAGAGTCTGGAGGCTAGAAGTCCAAGATTGAGGAGTTGGCAGTTTTGGTTTCTTCTGAGGCCTCTCGTCTTGGCTTGCAGATCGTTGCCTTCCTGATACATCCTTACCTGGTCTAGCCTCTGTGTACCTGCACTCCTGGTGTTTCTCTGTGTGTCCAGGATTCCTCTTCTTATAAGGGCAGCAGTTATTTTGGATTATAAACACCCTTCTGCCTCATTTTAACCTAATCACTCCCTTATGGGCCATTTCTCCAAATACAGTCACATTCTGAGGTGCTGAAAATGAGAAAGGGGAGAGGGGCACAATTCAACCTGATCAGAAATGGAAGAAATCATAAACAGGATGCAGGAGAATAAAATAAAATTTATGTGATCCTGGGGCCTTTAAAACCAGCTTTGTGTCTGTGACTTAGGGTGCTGACATTTGATAGCAACCCACTGCTTCTGATTTGAAAAAGAACCAGTTAATTCCCCCCTATATCCTAAAGCATAAATAGGCATACAACATGGGGTGGGAGACCTTGCAGTACACTGGCTGCAAAAAAAGGGTTGTTTGGGAAGGTCAGAGGGTCTGCGTTGTGTTCCATTGCCTAATTCTGCAATGTTAATGTGAAAAATGTCACTTTTCTGTCATGCAGCAGAACTGGGAGACTTTCATAATGAAACAGATGGGAAACATCTGTTAAGAACCCGATGCTTACAGAACGAAGACTGTTTAGAAAGCAAAATCATGCAGTTTCATCAGAAGCACATGTAAATACTTTGACTTGCACCTACTCCACCAGAAGGGAACACTGCAGCTGAAGACAGACTCCTTTTTTTTTTTTAGGGATAAATTTTTTTTATTTTAATTAATTAATTAATTAATTAATTAGTTTTTTTTTATTTATGGTGACATTGGTTAACAAAATCCACTAAGTTTCAGCTGTACGTTTTAATAGTAAAGCATATGTATATTTACACTGTGTGTTCACCTTCCATAGTTAGATTTCTTTCTGTCTCCACGTATTTGACACTCTTTACCCCATCTAAAACTCCCGTCCCCCCACACCCTACCCTCTGGTAACCACTACTCTATTGCCCATGTCCATGAGTCTCTGTTAGTCCTCTTCATTTGTTGCTTTTAGGTTTATATCACACATATAAGTGATATCATGAGATTTTCAACTTTTTCTGTCTGGCTTATTTCGCTTAGCATGATTATCTCGAAGTCCATCCATGTTGTCACAAATGGCAGAATTTCATCTCTTCTTATGGTTGAGTAATATTGCATTGTATATATGTACCACAGCTTCTTTAGCCAATCATCTATCATAGGACATTTCGGTTGCTTCTATGTCCTGGCCACCATGAATATTGCTGCTATGAACATCATTGTGCAAATATCTTTTCAGATATGAGTTTTCAAGTCTTTGGGATAAATATCCAGTATAAGGATTGCTGGAACACATAGTATAACAATTCTTAGGTTCTTGAGGAACCTCCATATTGTTTTCCATAGTGGCTGTACCAATTTGCAGTCCCACCAGCAGTGTATGAGGTTTTCTTTTTTTTTTTTGTCCTGTTGACTATAGCTATTCTAACACGTGTGAGATGATATTTCATTATGGTTTTAATTTGCATTTACCTAATAGATAGCAATGTTGAGCATCTTTTCAAATAGTTGTTGGCCATTTGTATGTCCTCTAGGGAAAAGTGTCTGTTCAGGTCCTCTGCACATTTTTTTTGATTGGATCATCTTATGTTGTTGTTGTTGTTGTTGTTGTTGTTGTTGTTGAGTCATATGAGTTTTTAGTATATTTTGGATATTAGGCCTTTATTGGAGGTGTTCCTTGCAAATATATTTTCCCATTCGGATGGTTGTCTCTTTACTTTTTTGACGATTTCTTTTGCTGAGCAGAAGCTTTTTAGTTTGATGTAGTCCCATTCATTTATTTTTGCTTTTACTTGTCTTACTTTTGAGGTCAAATTCATAAAATCCTCTTTAAGTCCAAAGTCCTTGAGTTTAGTTCCTGTTTTCTTCTTTGCATTTTCTTGTTTCAGATCTCATATTCAAGTCTTTAATCCATTTTTAGTTAATTTTTTGTGTATGGTGATAGGCAGCAGTCTAGTTTCATTCTTTTGCAGATGGCTTTCCAGTTTTCCCAGAACCATTTATTGAAGTGGCTTTCCTTTCTCTACTGAATGTTTTTGGTTTTTGTGTTGAAAATTATTTGCCCATATAAATATAGGCTTACTTCTGAACTCTTGATTCTGTTCCACTGGTCTGTGTTTCTATTTTTCTGCCAATACCATGCTGTTTTGATTACTGTCACTTTATAGTATAATTTGATGTCAGGCAGAGTGATGCTTTCAGCCTTATTCTTTTTTCTCAGGATGGTATTGGCAATTTGGGGTCTTTTGTGCTTCGATACAAATCTGATGATTTTTTGTTCTATTTCTTTAAAAAATCCTGATGGGATTTTGACGGAGATTGCATTAAATCTGTATAATTCTTCGGGTAATAATGTCATTTGAACTATGTTGTTTCTTCCAATCCAAGAACACAGAATACCATTCCATTTCTTTTTATCTTCTTCAATTTCTTATAATAGGGTCTTATAGTTTTCATTATATAGGTCCTTCACATGTTTTCTTAAATTTATGACCAGGTATTTAATTCTTTTTGTTGCATTTGCTAAAGGAATTATTTTTTCCACTTCTTTTTCTGAAAGTTCATTATTAGAGAATAGGAACGCTATGGAATTTTGAACGTTGATTTCGTATCCAGAAACTTTACTGTATTTGCTTATAGTTTCTAGTACTGTTCTTGTGGGGTCATTAGGGTTTTCTGTATAAAGAATCATGTAATCTGCATATAGTGTCAGTTTGACCTTTTCATTTCCTATATGGATGCCTTTTATATCTTTCTCTTGTCTGATTGCACTTGCTAGGACCTCCAATATTGTATTGAATAACAATGGATATAGTGGACAGACTTGCCTTGTTCCTGACCTTGAGGAAAAGGTTTTAGTTTTTCACCATTAAGTATATTGTTGGCTAAGGGTTTGTCATAGATGGTCTTATTATGTTAGAGTACTTTCCTTCTATACTAATTTTGTGAAGTGTTTTGATGATAAATAGATGCTGTATCCCGTTGAAGGCTTTTTGTGCATCTATTGATATGACCATGAGATTCCTATTTTTTAATTTGTTTGTGGTGTATCACATTAATTGATTTGTGTATGTCCAATCATCCCTGTACTTTGAGGTGAAGCCCCGTTGATCGTGGTGTATAATCTTTTTAATATATTGCAGTATTCAGTTCACTAGTATCTTATTTAGGATTTTTGCATATGTGTTCATGAGAGATATGGGTCTGTAGTTTTGTTTTTTTGTGTTATCTTTACCAGGTTTTGGTATCAGAATCTATTTGGACACATAAAATGAGTTGGAAAGTATTGCCTCCTCTTTGATTTTTTGGAAGAGATTGAGAAGAATAGGTATTCAATCTTCTTTGAATGTTTGGTAGAATTCACTGGTGAATCCATCTGGTCCTCAACTTTACTTTTTGGTAGGTTTTTGTTGATTGTTTCAATTTCCATACTGCTGATTGGTCTATTTACATTTTCCAATTATTCTTGATTCATTCTAGGTAGGTTGTATCATTCTAAATACTGGTCCATTTCTTCTAGGTTGTTAAATTTGATGTTATATAGTTTTTCATAGTATTCTTGCATGATCCTTTGTATTTCTGCGATGTCAGTTGTAATTCCCCTCTTTCATTCCTGATTTTGTTTATTTGTGTCCTTTCTCTTTTTTCTTTAGTGAGTCTAGCCAGAGTTTTGTCAATTTTATTAACCTTCTCAAAGAAGCAGTCCTTTGTTGCACTTAATTTTTCCATTGTTTTGTTGTTGTTATTGTTTGTTTGTTTTTAAAATATTTATCTCAGCTCTAATTTTGATTATTTCTTTCCATCTGCTGACTTTAGGCTTCATTTATTCTTCTTTTTCTAGTTCTTTTAGATGAAGCAATAGGTTGTTTATTTGGGCTCCTTCTTGGTTTTGGAAATAGGCCTGTAATGATATAAACTTTCATCTTCTGACTGCTTTTGCCATTTCCCAAATGTTTTGATATGTTTTACTATCATTATCATTTGTTTCTATGTTTCTCTTGATCTCTCTTTTTACTTCTCCTCTGATCCAGTTATTCTTCAGAAGCATGTTGTTCAATCTCCACGTTTTTGTGGGTTTTACTGCTTTTTTTTTTCTTTTTGCAGTTGATATCTAGTTTCAATGCATTATGATCAGAGAATATGGTTGGCATATTTTCAACCCTCTTATATTTCTTGAGGCTATCTCTGTGTCCCAGTATTTGGTAAATTCTTGAGAACGTTCCATGTGCAGTAGAGAAGAATGTATAAGCAGCTGTTTTGGGATGGAAGGCTATGTAAATGTCAATTATGTCCTGTTGGTCTAATGTGTCATTTAAGGATGTTATTTCCTTATTGATTTTCTGTTTGGATGATCTGTCCCTATCTGACAGTGGGGTATTTATGTCCCTGACTATGATAGTGTTTTGGTCTGTTTCTCCCTTTAGTTCTGTTAGTAATTGCTTTACATATATTGGGGCTCTCTGATTGGGGACATAGATATTAATAAGTGTGCTGTCTTCATGGTGAATGATTCCTTTTATCATTATGAAGTGTCTCTCAGTATCTTTACCTTTATTATTTTGAAATCTATTTCGTCTGTTATTAGTTCCACTACTCCCACTTTTCTCTGAATTCCATTTGCTTGAAATATCATTTTCCACCTTTTCTCTTAGAGTCTATATTTGTCTTTAGATCTCAGATGTGTTTCCTGTATGCAGCATATGGCTGGGTTTTGTTTTTTGATTCATTCTGCAAAACTGCACCTTTTTATTGGTGAGTTCAGTCCATTTACATTTAGGGTGATTATTGAAATATGAGATCTTCTTATAGTCATTTTATATTTTGTTTTCTGGTAGCTCGGTGTTTCCATTGCTTCCTTGTCCTTGTGTTTCTGTTTTGTTTTGTTTTGTTTTTTTTTTGGTTGGCTTTTTGTGTTTTCCCTCTGGTTCTTTTTGTTTTATGTTATATAAACGGTGCTGAATCTTTGGCATGTGGTTACCATTACAATTATGTAAAGGAGATATATATGTATA
>NW_011889329.1:2467482-2615142 GCF_000151845.1 Pteropus vampyrus | reverse complement strand
TTCAGGCATTGTTGTCTCAATTTGTCCCTATGTATGCTGAACGTTCATTATTATCTTGCTATAACAATTCTCTTCTTATTATTTAAGCTTATAATGTCCTGTTCTTAGTTCTTAGTAAGGATTGCACTCCTCTGCTTCTATTTGCTTGATAGTCACCTTACTCCAAATTATGTAATTTTTATTTGTCATTTTATTTTAGCTGAGCCGACCACTTTCAGTTATTTCCTGTAATGCAGGCCTCATCATGGAGAATTCCCTCATTTTTTTGTATATCTGGAAAGGTCTTAATTTCTCCTTAATATCTAAAGGAGAGCTTAGCTGAATACATTATTCTAGGCTGGTAGTTCCTTTCACTTAATAGTTTAAATATTTGATTTTATTCCTTTATGGCTTGAAGGTTTGTGCTGAAAAGTCCGATGATAATCTAATCAGTTTACCTTTATAAGTTACTGTTTTCTTCTCCCTGCCTGCCTTGAGAATTCTGTCTTTGTTGTTGATTTTTGATAATTTTAATACAATGTGTCTTGGTGAAGGCCTTTTTGGGTTGAGATAATTGGGTGTTTGTTGACTTCTTGAATTCCAAGCTCCAGCTTATTCCTTAGATTTGGGAAATTCTCATCCACTATTTGTCTGAAAATGCTTTCTAGTCCCTGTTCATTTTCCTTGCCTTCAATAATGCCCATTATTGTTATGTTTCCTCTCCTGATGGTGTCACCTAGTTCTTGTATTTCTCTTTCATTATTTTTCCTCCTTCGTTTTCTCAATTCTTTCTTCTGATTTATTTCTAGATTTCTGTCTTCGATATCACCGATCCTTTCCTCCATTTGGTTGACTCTATTTCCCAAGCTTGCTATTTCATTTTTCAACTCTTGCAGTATGTTCTTCATCTCCAGAAGTTCTATTTGGTTCCTTTTGGAGGTTTCAATCTCCTTACTCTGCTCATCTAGTTTTTTTTTCAATTCCTGAAATTGTTGATATGAACTGTTTTGGATCTCATTGCATTTTTTCAGAAGTACCATCCTGAATTCCCTGTAATTTAAGTCGCATATTTCTATGTCTATAAGCTCATTTTCTGGACATTTTTCTCTTTCTTTGTGAGATGCCTTGTCACCTTGGTTGTTCATGGTGTTTAATGGACTATTTCTGTGCCTGAGCATTAATGGAAATGTATTCTGCTTTTTATCCAGAAAGAAGATTTCTTATATAAATGTCTCTCTTTAGCTTGTTGCAAAAAAGTGGCTTTTCTTTTGGTTTCCAGTAGGTGGCGTCTAAGCCTCTTTGATACTTTCTTTATATAAAGCCTTTATATTGCTTTTTTTTTTCCTTACAGATGTTTATTAGCAGTCACTACTATCAGTCTCATTCCCTTTCAGTGTTAGCGACAGTTTTGGTAGCTTTTATTCAGAGTCCCCTGGGGCTCCACAGTGATCAGTCATGGAGGATATGGGTGGAAGGGCCTTCTGGATTGGGTGTTGGGGGCTGCAGCTCAGCCTCGATTTTATAACTGCAGCTGGTAAAAATCAAGTGTTGTTTCTCTGCCATCCTGCTCCTCTTCTTTCTGCCTTAATGACTGGGTCCTGCTGCTGGCCGGCCGTGTGGAGCTCACAAGTCTCCCAGGCAGGGCTTTTCAGAGAACTTGTTGTATCTTCTCCCCTTCCCTTCTTCCCTCCCTCAGGTAGCTCCAGCCTCTGAGAGAGTCAGGTTTCTTTATTTCTCCCAGTCCACCTCCTGAAACCGGGGTTCTGACCTCTGTTAGCTCTTATGTGAAGATCCCACACTCAGATGTGCTAGTGTGCAGTTTGTGTGTTTTTTGTTGAGTTTAAATGTTTAGCTTATTGTTGTTTCAAGGGGAAAGATCTGGGGATGTCTCTCACTCTGCCATGTTTCTCCAAACTCCCCAAAACAGACTTTTAAACAAATGCTAGAAGAAGATACAAAGTAGGACCCAGCAATTTTACTTCTGGATATTTATCCAAAGAAACCCAAAACACTGATTGAAAGAGACATATGAATTCATATGTTCGTTACAGCATTTTTTTACAGTAGCCATGATATGGAAGCAATCTGGGTGTCCGTCAATAGATGACTAGATAAAAGAGAAATGTTATATATATTTAATGGAACATTACTCAGCCATAAAAAGTAATAATGAAATCTTGCCATCTTTAACAACATGGATGGACCCAGAGGGTATTATGCTAAATGAAATGCATCTCACACAGAAAGTCAAATACCATATGATTTCACTCATATGTGGAATCTAAAAAACAAAATATACAAAGAGCCTGCCCCCTCCCCTGGAGCTAGCTGAAAAAGGGGCAGGCAAAAATGCTCATCTCTGTTTCTCCTTGAAAAGTTTTTAACTGCATATATTCCTTGCTACAGCCCAAGGGTCCAGCTTCAAATCAACCTGCATCTAGGTGCTGACTGGGATCTCCCCAGGAGCCTGAAAAAGCCAGTAGGCACTGTCCTTGCCTTCTATATTTGGCTTGCTACAACAAGAAACCATGTGCCCAGCTTCTCCCTCAAGGAGTTTGTCCACTCATCTAGTGCCTCAACTTTTACAGCTGCCACCTGAGGGACAGGCCCCCAAATTACCTAGCTCTGAGAGCCAATGAGGCTTGACATTTGTGAGTCTCCCAGGACCATATTAAAGAAAGACATAGTTTTTTTTTAAATTGGTTTATGAACACTTCCCATGGTTATTGCCCCTGGGCTCACTACAGATGCAAGAAATCAAATTGTCCATCTCTCACTTTCTCCGTAGAAGAAATTTAACTATATACGTTCTTAGCTATACCTCAAGAATCTGACTTCTAATCAGCTTGTATCTGGGTGCTGAGTGGGATCGTCCCAGGGGCCTGAATGAGCTCCTGGGAACTTATCCTGCTTTCTCCCTTGGGTTTGCTCCAAAAATTAAACCAAGCCTCCAGCTTCTCCCTGGAAGGAACTTATACACACATCTAACACCCTAACATTTATGGCTGCCACCTGAGGGATGGGTATCCAAATCACCTAGCTCTGAGACCTGACAGTGCTTAGTGTTTGTGATTCCTCTGGAACCACATCAAACTAAGAGACAGTTTTATACAGAAGTACAAGGACTTCCTATGCCTATCCCCTTGGGCTAAGCAGGGAAAAGGCAGAAAAGCTAAGCTCCTAATTTTTCTCTGGAACACATTTGACTGAATCCTTTTTATAGATGCTGCCTGAGGGATTGTGCTTCTCATTAATTTGCACCTGGGTTTTGAAGGGGCACATAATTAGTAATCATCTGGGAGCCTGAAAGGGTACATGGAAACTCCCTGAATCTTCTTCCCCCAGCTTGTCCCAGTGATAAAACCAAGTCTCCACTCTTCCCTGAAAAAGAGTTTGTCTGCACATCTGCAAAAACTGCTCAAAAAAATGCTAGCACCTACTTCAACAGCACATTAAAAGAATCATATACCACAAGTTGGGTTTATCCCTGGGATATAAGAATGGTTCAATATATGCAAATCAATCAATGTGATACACTACATTAACAGAATGGAAAACAAATCCATACAATAATCTCAATAGATGCAGAAAAACATTTGAAAAAATTCAACATCCTTTCATGATAAAAACTCTCAACAAATTAGGTATAGAAGGAATGTACTGCAACCTAATAAAAGTTACATATGATAAGCCTGTAGCTAACATCGTAATGGTGAACAGCTGAAAGTTTTCCCTCTAAGATCAAGAACAAGACAATGGTGCCCACTGTCACCATTCCTATTCAACATAATACTGGAAGTCCTGGTCAGAGCAATTAGGCAAGAAAAAGAAAGAAAAGGCATCCGAATCAGAAAAAAATAAGTAAAATTGTCTCTGTTCACAGGTGACATGATCGTATCTATAGTTATCCTAAAGAATACCCAAAAACTGTTAGAATAAACTAGTTCAGTAAAGTTGCAGGATACAAAATATATACATAAAATTCACCTGTGTTTCTATCCACTAACAACAAACTATCTGAAATATAATTTTTTTTAAAAACCCATTTAAATAGCACCAAAAAGAATAAAATACAGAGGAATGAATTTAACCAAAGAAATAAATGATCTGTACCCTATAAACTACAAGACATCCATGAAAAAAAATTGAAGAAAACAGAAATAAATGGAAATAAATCCCATGTTCATGGATCACAAGAATTAATACTGTTAAAATGTCTATACTACTCAAAGCAATCTACAAATTCGATGCGATCCTTATCAAAATTCCAATGACGTTTTTCAGAGAAAAAGAAAAAAAAATCCTAAACCTTGTATGGAACTACAAAAGACCCTGAATAGCCAAAGGAATTCTGAGAAAGAAAAACAAACCTGGAGACATCACACTTACTGATTTCAAACTATACTACAAAGCTATAGTAATCAAAACAGTGTGGTACTGGCATAAAAATAAACACATAGACCAAAGGAACAGAATAAAGAGCCGAGAAATAAACCCATACATATACAGTCAACTGATCTTTGACAAGGGAACCATGAATACACAATGGGGAAAAGATAGTCTCTTCAATGAATGGTGCTGGGGAAACTGGAAATTCACATGCAAAAGAATGAAATTGTTCATTATCTTACACCATACATAAAAATCAACTCAAAAGATTAAAGACTTAAATGTAAGACCTGAAACTGTTATACTCCTAGAAGAGAAAATACGGATAAAGCTTTTTGACATTATTCTTGGCAATGAGTTTTTGGCTATAACACCAGATAAATAGGCAACAAAATAAAAAATAAACAAGTGGAACTACATCAACTAAAATGCTTTTGCACAGAAAAGGAAATAATCAAAAAAAAATGAAAAGGCAACCAACAGAATGGGGAAAAATTACAAAGTACATATCTGATAAGAGGATAATATCCAAAATGTATAAGAAACTACTATGACAGTAGCAAAAAAAAAAAAAAAAGGAAAACATTAGGAGGAGGTAAAAAATGGCAGCTTTTGGCTGTACATCCCTCTGGTGATCAAATCAAAATTGTAATAGAAACAAGGAGCAAACAGCAAGGAAAATCACGTAGAATCTAGATGAACAAGCCATACGAATAGGGAGAGAACTAAGAAATCACCATGAAACAGCCGAATGTAGGACAGGGCAGGTACACAAGGCTATCCCGGCCCCAGATGCTGAGTGGGACTGAGGCCATAGCAGCGGCAGCCAAAAGCTGCAGATGCCTTTTAAAGGGGCCGTGTTCTCAAGCAGATTTTTGTGGTGATGGACCTGCTAGCTCTGAGCACCAGCACCAGGTTGGCTGCAAAGGGGGCACCAGGGACTTACAGGGAGACACTGAGTTGTCGGAAAGAGGGTCAAGGTGAGATTCACTCTGTACAGAAGTGCCAGCGAGTACCCATTGTTCCTCTGTTAAACCCTCCCCCCTCCCAGTGCATGGATTCAGTGGAGCCATAGATGAGACATCATCAAATTGTATTGCAGAACTTGCTCTGCCCAGAGGTTTCCCTGAAACGGCCTCCCACAACTTGCAGCACCAACCAAGCCACAGCCAGGTATGTCCTCGGGGAATAAGGTGCTCCTTGCTGAGCAGAATAGACTCACACTAGTGGCAGCTGACCTCTGTTTCTGGTGTGGATTCTTGGGGTAACTATAAGCACAGCATCTGTGAATTGCTTGCTGAATCTTAACAGGTGACTCTGAAGGGGTACAGGCTGGGGTTAAATTTGGCCTGCAGCTGAACCCTTCTAATGGATTGTGCCTCGGCTTCACAAAGCCACACTAATAAGACTGGGAGACTTAGGAGCTTTGCTTAGTACATAAAAACAGACACAGAAAGGCAGCCAAAATAGGAAGACAAAGAAGCAGAAATCATAGGAAAGGACAGAACAGAGATCCAGAAATAATGGAGTCAAGCAATCTAACAGATGCAGAGTTCAAAACACTGGCTATAAAGATGCTCAATAAACTTATGGGGAGTGTAGATGAATTCAGTGAGAACTTTAACAAAGATACAAAAAGCATAAAAATGGAAATGGAAATTATAAAAGAGAACCAGTCAGAAATAAAGAACATATCTGAGATGAAAAGTATGTTAAATGGAATAAACGAGGAAATAAAGAAGAGGATCAAATGACCTATATAGAGGATATGAAAGCCAAGGACACTCAATCAGAATGGCAAGAAAAAAGAAGCCAAGACTATAATAATAACTTAAGGAGCCTAAGGTACACTATTATAAGTAAAAATGTCCATGTCATAGGGGTACTGGAAAAACAACAACAACAACAACAACAACAACAACAACAACAACAACAAACAAGACATTGAAGAGCTATTTGAAGAAATAATGATAGAAAACTTCCGTAACCTGGTAAAGGAAATGCATATACAACCCCAGGAAGCTCAGAGAGTCCCCAAACCAGGAACCCAAAGGGGCCCATACCAAGATACAACATAATTAAAATGCCAAAGGTTAAATACAAAGAGAAGATCTTAAAGCACCAAGAGAAAAGCAGTTAATTACCTATAAGGGAACACTCATAAGACTGGCAGCTGATTTCTCAAAAGAAACTATGAAGGACAGAAGGGCTTAGAACAAAAGATTGAAAGTGATGAAGACCCAGGATCTACAGCCAAGAATATTTTATCCGGCAAAGCTGTCATTTAGAGTCGAAGGACAGATAAAGAGCTTTCCAGACAAAAATAAGGTAAAAGAATTTATCATCACTAAGCCAGTATTACAGGAAATGTTGGAGGGACTTTTTTAAGAAATAAAAAAAACATGTATCAAAAACAGGAATAAAGAATGGTGATAACTACCTTTCTATCAACAATTACCTCAAATGGAAAAGAATTACGTGCTCCAACCGAAAGATAGAGTGGCTGCATGGATAAGAAAACAAGACCCCCACATATGCTGCAAACAAGAGACTTCTGATTAAAAGACAAACACGACTAAAAGGAAGAGGATAGAAAAAGATGTTGCATTGATGGACCTAGAAGGTCTTGCGCTGAATGAAATTAGTCAGATAGAGAAAGAAATTTACCACACCTGATTGGTTGTGGAGGGATATTGTGAGGAATGTGAGGGGAGTCCAGAGGCACCCACAGTTTGCTTTCTTTAGGGTTCCTTTCTGGACCCCCGATGGCCCCACCCAAGTGGCAGACAACTTGGGTGGGACTCCAGAGCCAGGAGCAGTGAAGAACCTGAACCCTTATCCCACTGTGTCCAGCAAGTAGGAGCCCAGCCACAATGGTGGAACTGCAGAAGGTGCAGATCATGGAGGAGAAGAACCAGAAGAAAAAAAAAACAGCAAACGAAGCCTAAAGTGAATAGAAGGAAAGAAATAATAAAGACGAGCAAAAATAAACAAAATGGAGTCTAAAAAAAATACAAAATACTGATGAAACCAAGAGCTGGTTATTTGAAAGGATAAACAAAATTGAAAGACCCTTAGCCAAATTCATCAAGGAAAAAAGAGAGAGAACTCAAACAAATAAAATCAGAAATGAAAGAGGAGAAATAACCACGGACTCCACGGAAATACAATGGATCATAAGAAAATACTACAAGCAATCATACGCCAACAAATTGGACCATCTAGAAGAAATGGACACATCCCTAGAAACATACAATCTCCCAAGACTGAGTCAAGAAGAAACAGAACATCTGAACCAACCAATTACCACCAATGAAATAGAATCGGTAATCAAAAACCTCCCAAAAAACCAAAGTCCTAGACCAGACGGCTTCATGGGCGAATTTTACCAAACATTCCGAGAATTATTACACCTATTCTTCTCAAACTATTCCAAAATATTCAAGAAGAGGGAAGGCTCCCTAACTCCTTTTATGAGACCACCATTACCTTGATTCCAAAACCAGACAAAGACATTACAAAAAAAGAAAACTATAGGACGATATCTCTTATGAACATTGATGCAAAAATCCTCAACAAAATATTAGCAGATAGAATTCAGCAATACATTAAAAATATCACACACCATGATCGAGTTGGATTTATTCATGGGATGCAAGGTTGGTACAATATCCGCAAATCAAATAATGTGATACACCACATTAACAAATCGAAGGATAAAAACCATATGATCATATAAATAGATGCAGAAAAAGCATTTGACAAAATCCAGCATCCATTTATCATAAAAACTCTCAGCAAAGTGGAAATAGAGGGAACATCCCTCAACATAATAAATGTTATATATGACAAACCTACAGCTAACATAATACTCAATGGGGAAAGGCTAAAAGTGTTTTCCTTAAGATCAGGAACAAGACAAGGATGCCCACTTTCACCACTCCTCTTCAACATTGTATTGGAAGTCTAAGCCACAGCAATAAGACAAGAGAAATAAAAAATATTCAAATTGGAGAGGAAGAAGCTAAACTCTCATTATTTGCCGATGACGTGATACTATATATAGAGAACCCTAAAGATTCCACCAAAAAAAACTCTTAGAACTGATCGATGAATTCAGTAAATTAGCAGGCTACAAAATAAATATTCAGAAGTCTGTGGCATTTTTATACAGCAATGAAGAACTTTCAGAAAGAGAAGTTAAGAAAACCATTCCATTTACAATTGCATCGAAAACAATAAAATACCTGGGAATCAAATTAACCAAGGAGATAGAAGACCTGTTTTCAGGAAATTATAAGTCATTGAAAAAAGAAATTGAAGATGATACAAATAATTGGAAACACATACCCTGTTCATGGGTAGGAAAAATCAACACTGTTAAAATGGCCATACTACCCAAAGCAATCTATAGATTCAGTGCAATCCCTATCAAAATACCAACGGCATTTTTCAGAGAGCAAGAACAAACAATCCTAAAATTTATATGGAGCCATAAAAAATCCTGAGTAGCCAGGGAAATCTTGAGAAAGAACAAAGTTAGAGGTATCACACTACTCGATATCAAACTATACTACAAGGTTACAGTAATCAAAACAGCATGGTACTGGCATAAAAACAGATACATTGATAAATGGAACAGAATAGGAAGCCCAGAAGTAAATCCACGTCTATACGCTCACTTAATATATGACAAAGGAGGTAAGAATATATAATGGGGTAAAGACAGTCTCTACAATAAATGATGTTGGGAAAATTGGACAGATACATGCCAAAAAAAAAAAAAAGAACCTGGACCATCTTCTTACACTGTATACAAGAATAAACTCAAAATGGATTAAAGATTTAAACGTAAGACCCAAAACCATAAAAGTTTCAGAAGAAATCATAGGCAGGAAACTCTCTGATATTGCTAACAGAAATTCTTTTCAGATATATCTCCTCAGGAAAGAGAAATAAAAGAAAAATAAAGAAACATGACTACATCAAACTAAAATGTTTTGTACAGCAAAGGAAACCATAAACAAAACAAAAATACAACTTACTGTTTTGGAGAAGATATTCTCTAACGATACATCTGATAAGGGGTTAATATCCAAAATTTATGAATTAGTTATACAACTCAAAAACAAAACAAAACAAACAAACAAAAAACAATCCAATTAAAAAATGGGAAGAAGAACTGAACAGATACTTCTCCAAAGAGGAAATATGGATGGCGAACAGACATATGAAAAGATGCTCAAAGTCGCTAATCATCAGAAAAATGCAAATTAAAACCACAATGAGATATCACCTCACACCTGTCAGAATGGCTATCATCAATAAAATCAAAAAACCGCAAGAGTTAGCAAGGATGCAGAGAAGAGGGGACCCTTGTACATCATTGGTGGGATTGCAAATTGGTACAGCCTCTATGGAAAACAGTATGGAGCTTCCTCAAAAAATTAAAAATGGATATACCTTTTGACTCAGCAATTGTGCTTGTGGGTACTTATCCAAAGAAAACTAAAACAATAATTCATAAAGATATATGCACACCAGTATTCATGGCAGCACAATTTACAATAGCCATGATATGAAAGTAACCTAAATGCCCATCAACAAACTATTGGATAAATAAGTTATGTTTCATATATACAATGGAATATTACTCAGCCATTAAAAAAATGAAATCCTATCATTTGCAACGACATGGATGGACCAAGAGGTTATTATGCTGAGTGAAATAAGTCAGACAGAGAAAGATAGATACCATATAATTTCACTTATGTGTGGTATCTAAGGAACAAAAAGAAGAAACTAATCAAAAACAGATTCACAAATGTAATGGACAATTTGGTGACAGGCAAAGGGGAAGGAGGTTGGGAGGCTGAGAGAATGGGGTAAAGGGTTAAAGTACAAATTAGTAGTTGATAGTTGGGCACGGGGAGCATGGAAGAGGGAATGCAGTTAGCATTAATATGATGGCTAAGTGGAGGGCCAGGAGAGGCAGGGAGCAATTGGGGGGAATCATTTTATGAACATTATAGATGTCTAACCAATGAACTGTATACTTGAAACTAATTTAAATAAATAAATTTATTTAAAAAAAATAAAATGTCATTTAAAAGTGGGAAAAAAATGCAAGTAAGTCCTTTCTTACCAGCAACTACTTTACATGTTAATGGAATAAACACTTATTAAAATGAATTTTTTAAAAAAAACATGATCTATCGATATGCTGTCTATAGGATACTCATTTCAAATCTAATGATACAAAGTGAGCATGTGGAAAAAGATATTCTATGCAAAGAATAGCCAGAAGGACTTGGTGGTGGCATGCTAGTTTCAGGGAAAAAAAAAAGACTTTAATAAAAAACTATTCACAAAAGACAAAGATGTTATGTATTGATAAAAGGATCATCTATGAGGAACATAGATTATAAACATTTACATACCTAACAACAGAGTTCCAAAATATGAATCAAGAACTGACAGAATTGAGATAGAAATAGATAATTTTACAATACTAGCTGTAGGCTTCAATATCCCACTTTCAATATTGAGTAGAACAACTACACAGAAGATAAAAAAAGAAACAAAGCACTTTAACAACACTATAAACCGAAGAGAACTGACAGGGTATATTCAAAATAGTCCTCCAAATTACTATCAACTGTACATGAAAAGCTCTCCAGGATAGGAGATATATTGTCATAAAACAAATCCTGATAAATTTTAAGTGACTGAAATCATAAAAATACCTCCCAACCATAATGGAATGAAACTAGAAATCAATAACAGAATGCATACTGGAAAATTCACAAATACATGAAAATAAAACAACACACTCTTAAAGAACCAATGAGTCAAAGCAGAAACCACAAGGGAAATTAGAAAACATATTGAGACAACTGAAAAGAAAAACACAACATACCAAATCTTATGAAATGCAGTAAAAGCAATACTCAGAGGGAGACTTATAACTTTGAATGCCTACATGTAAACGGGGGAAATATCTAAAATCAAATACCAATTTTACAACTTAAAGAACTAGATAAAGAAGATCAGAGAGTGACATCAGAGGAATGGTGGAGTGACAGATGTCTCCAGATCTTTCTCCTTGAAATAACAATAAGCTGAACATCTAAAACTAAAAAAATAACACCCAACCTGCACAAGCAAATCTTAGTGAGTGATCTGCGCATAAGAGTTTCCAGAGGTCAGAGCCCTGGGAGTCCAGTGATATATTGAGAGGTACAAAGAAGCTGCCTCTCGCAGCCATGCTCCCTGCAGGAGAAGGGGAAAGAGAGAAGTTGCAGCCGGTTCCCCAAACAGCCTTGCCAGAGAAATCTGTGAGCACCATGCAGCGGAGCTCAGGAATCTGGGCAGAAAGTGGTACAGGGACTAATGGCAGAGCAGCAACAGCTGGTTTCTAGCAGCCATGGTTGCAAAGCACTAGGCTGAGACATGGAAATAGGGAAATAGCAGCAACCCCACCCACCAACCAGAGGGCACCCTCCACCCTCACCACATCTTCCCAGACAGAACACCACAAAGCCCAAGGAGAATTTAAGCAAATGCTACCGAAATTGTCACTAACACTGACAGGGACAGAGACTGACGGTAGTGATTGATTTTGAATATAAGGGAAAAAAAGGCGTTATTAAGTTTCAAAGCATGGATCCAAATGGCTTGGATGCCACCTACTGGAAATCAAAAGAAAAATACCTCTTTAGCAAACAGCCTAAGGCGAGACCTCTTAATATAATAAATCTTCCTTCTAAAAAAACAAACAAACAAAACAAAAACAAAAACAAACAAGACAAGCAGAATGCCAGGGGGAGAAATAGTCCATCAGACACCATGAACAACCAAGGTGACAGGGCAGCTCAGAAAGAAAGAGAAAAATCTCCAGAAAATGAGCTTAAAGACATAGAAACCTACAACTTAAATGACAGAGAATTCACGATGGTACTTCTGAAAAAACTCAATGAGATCCAAAATAATTCAAATTCCAGGAGTTAAGGGAAAAAAATAGATCAACAGAATGAGTGTTTTAGCAAAAAGATCGAAACCCTTAAAAAGAACCAAATAGAACTTCTGGAGATGAAGAACACACTAAGAGATGAAAAATGAAACAGAAAGCTTAGGAAATCAGCTGACTAAATTGAGAAAAGTATGAGTGATATCGAAGACAGGAATCTAGAAATAATTCAGAAGATGAAGAGAGACCAAAAAATGAATAATAAGAAAGATAAATATAAGAACTAGCTGATACCATCAGGAGAGGAAACATAAGAATAATGGGCATGCTCGAAGGGGAGGAAAAGGAGCAGAGATTAGAAAGCATTTTCAGACAAATAGTTGATGAGAATTTCCCAAATCTAAGAAATGAGCCGGAGTTTGGAATTCAAGGAGTCAACAGAACACCCAATTATCTCAAGAGACTCACTTCAGATTAAAAGACACACACATACTAAAAGGAAGGGGATGGAAAAGGATATTGCTTTGATGGACCTAGTGGGTATTGTGCTGAATGAAGTTAAGTCAGATAAAGACAAATGTCACATGATTTTACCTACATGTGGAATCTAAGGAATAAATAACAACAAAACAAAAACAGAAAAAGAAACATAGATACACAGAATATCGTGAGGGGCACTTAATGGGAAGAGGTTGTAGGGAGACAGTGAAAAAAGGCAAAGAGTTTAAGAAGCACAAATGGAGAGTTACAAAATAGACATGGAGATTTAAAGTGTAGCACAAGGAAAATAGTTAATAATGTTGTAATAAACATGTAAGGGTGAAGAGGGGTACTAGATTTAGTGGGGTGATCACTTGTGAGTTATAAAGATCTATAATTACTATGCTGTACAGCTGAAATGTATTATTATATGCCAACTATAATTGAAAAAAAAACTAATTGAATTGTACAATATAAAAAATTGATATCCACATGCAAAAGAATGAAATTTGACCCTTATCTCAGACCATAAACAAAAACTAACTCAAAATTGATTACACACTTAAATGTAAGAGCTAAATCTACAAAAGTCTTAGAAGAAAACAGCAGTAAACCTTCATGACTTTACTTTTAGCAATGTTTTTTTTTAATATGACACCAAAAGCACAAGCAATAAAAACAAAATCAAAGTAAACATAAACAAATTAATTTTTTGTGTGCATCAAAGAACACTATCAAGGGGTAAAAGACAACCCATGAAATAGAAAGAATTATTTTCAGATCATTTACCTAATAAAGGTTGATTATCAGAATATATAAAGAATACTTAAAACTCAACAGAAAGACAAACCACCCAATTTAAAAATTAACAATAGTCTTGAATAAATATTCATCCAAATAAGAAATAGAAATGGCCAACAAACACATGAAGATGCTCAATGAAATTAAGCATTAGAGAAAAGCAAGTCAAAACCATCATGAAAAATCAGTTCACACATACTAGGATGGCCATGTATATACTCAAAATATTTGAAAACATGTTTTCAAACAAAAACATATACATAAATGTTTATAGAAGGACTATTCATAATAGTCAAAGGGTAGAAACAACCCAAATTTCCATGAATAGATGAATGGATAAACAACTTTAGTATACCCCTACAATAGAATATTATTCAACCGTAAAAAGGAATGATGTGTGGACACATGCTGTTATATGGATGGACCTTGAAACCATTGTGCTAAGTGAATGCAGCCTGACACAAAAGATAACATATTGTATAATGCCATTTACACGTAATATCTAGAACTGGTAAATTCATAAAGTTAGAAAGCAGATTAATGGTTGCCAGGTCTGATAGGAGGGGAATGAAGTGTGACTGCTTGATGGGTTTCTATTTAGAGTAATAAAAAAAGTCTGGAATTTGATAATGGTAATGGCTACACAACATTTTGAATTTACTTCATGCCACTGAATTGTTCACTTTAAAATGCTTAAAATAGTAAATTTTATATTGCATGTATTTTACCACAATAAAAATGTTAAACATTATTTCAGTAAAAGACACATAAATGAAAAGATAAGCTACAGACAATTGAAAATACTTGAAAATCTCATATCCAACAAAAGATATTCTATATTCAGAATATATAAAGATCTCTCAATACTTAATAGTTTGAAATCAAAAACCCAATTGAAAAAATGGCAAAGAATTTGAGCAGACACATCACCAAAGAGCATATAAGACTGGCAAATAAGCATATGAAAATATATCCAACATCATTAACCATAAGATAAATACAAATTAAAACAAGAACAAGATACCACTAAATGCCTATTAGAATGACTCAAATGAAAATCGCTAATACCAAATGCTGACAAAGATGCTGAGGCAGTGAAACTCATACATTGCTGGTGGGAATGCTTTTATATATTTGGTATAGCCACTCTGGAAAACAGTCTGGCAGTTTCTTTCAAAGTTAAACATGCAATTGCATATGTCTTAGTAATCTATATGTTTACATACAACTCTGTGTTTATAAAAGCTTTATTCATAATAGCCAAAAAATTGAAACAACTCAAATGTTTTTTAAGTGGGGGAATGGAAGAACAAACTGTAATGGGTACAACTATGCCATGGAATATTACTCAGCCATAAAAGGAACAAACTATTGATACACACTACCGGGACAAATTTTAAAGGCATTATAATTCCATTGATGCAACATTCTGGATTCTTGAAAAAGTAAAACTATAGAGATAGAGAACAGTCAGTGATTTCCAGTGTTTAGGGGTGAGAGGCAGGTGTGACTATCAAGGGATAAAACAAGGGAGTTTTGGGAATAAAATTGTTCTAAGTCTTGATTGTAGTGAGTTATCTATGTTAAACCTCACAGAACTATCTACCAGAAAAGTCAATTTTACTGTATAACGATTCAAAATAAATTTAATTAGACTCAAAAAACAAGAAATTAAAAAAAAAGAAAGCCTGTGCCTATAATATTCCCCTTCTAGACATCAGTTTTGCTCAGGAAATTAATGAACCTGAAATATATGCTTCAGTCTTAAAATCAAGTAAAAGAAAAATGGAAGGTAAAAGAAAATGAACTAACTTAAGCTAAAGCATCTGTTTTTAAAAGGCTGAGGTCTTAGAAGATAGACTAGACATATATGTGTGGGAAAATGAGACATTTATAAAGGAAAAAGGTATGAACCCAGGTCTAACTAGTGAGTCCATCATTGAGGAGAGACAAATCTTTATTCTTCAAAGTCATGGTGGTTCCCTTCTTTCATCTTTGTCTGGCAAGGTGAACTGGTTTTGAAGGACTGAGCTAGCTTAACAGAAAACTAGAGGATGATACCTGCAGGGTTGAGGTGCAAACACCCTAGTTGAGTCTAAGATATTCCTCAAAAATAATTCCTGGGGCAGGAAGTCCCATTGTTATTTTTTTTAAATCTACTCCCTTTTATCCAAGCCTATACACATGTCAAAACACACACACACACATACACAACAGCAGAGTTTCCTCTACTAATGTCTCTCAGCTCTTGTGTGCTCAAACAAATCGTTCAATGGAATAGAGATTTCATAATTATGGGGGCTCAGGGAGTCCTGTAAGTCCTGCTACTCCCTTGAGTATAAATTATATTCTCAATAAATCCTATCATAGCTACAATGTGTGTGACTAGAATAGGGAGACACCACTGAAAAGAAGGCAGTTGTAGGAAGTGAGTAAAGAAAATCTGGAGAGGTAAAGACAAGGAGATATGGCATCAAATATCCCAATAATTACTGGGTAAGTTTCAGGATTACAGAGATTTGAGAGCAACAAGTAATTTTCTGTATCTTAAAGAAATATTTTATAAAATTTATGGGATTATGGCTTTAAGGAGAGACAAGGCAAAGATGAACCATATTAAAGGGAATCCAGCCAGAACAGTAATAGTACAGTTTTATTTATTTGTTCGTTTGTTTATATTATGATGACATTGGTTACAAAATACAATGTTTCAAGTGTACAATTCAATAGTAAGTCGTATATACATTGCATTGCGTGTTCACCACCAATAGATTTCTTTGTCACCATATATTTGACCCCTTTTACCCCATTTACCACCCCCTCCCATCATACCCACTAGTAACCACTAGTCTACTGTCCATGTCCATTAGTCAGTTTGTCCTGTTTATTTGTTGCTTTTAGGTTTATATCCCACATATAAGTGATATCGTGGTTTTTCAACATTTTATGTCTGGCTTGTTCTGCTTACCATGATTATCTCAAGATCCATCCATGTTGTCCCAATAGCAGTATTTCATTTCTTCTTGTACCTGAATAATACTCCATTGTATATATGTACCTCATCATCTTTATCCAATCATCTATTGTAGGAAATAAGAGTAGAGACGTTAACATGGAATCAGATCATTCAGGCCTCGAAGTGGAGAAATGGCTTTGTCTTTTACTCTGAGAGTGAAGAAAAGCCATTGGAGGGTTTAGGCAGAGGAATGGCATGACATCACTTACATTTTAACAAAGTCATTTTAACTATTATGTGGAAAATAAATTCTGAGAGCAAGATGAGGGGCGAGAGAAAACATAAACACCAGCTAAGAAGCTATTGCGATAATGCCTTCCACTAAAATAGTAGCAGTAGAGGTAGTAAGAGTGAATTGGATTATGAATGTCCTTTGAAACTTTTTTAATTGTAAGAAAAAGACAAGAATCAAGGGTGACTGCAAGGTACAAAGGGCCTGAGCAACTGAAAGAATGGAGTTGCTATTATTGTGAGAGAGATTAGGAAAAGCAGTTTTTAGGGAGGTAGATTAGGAGTTCTGGACATTTTAAGTCTGAGCTGCCAATTAGACATCCAAGTGGAGATATCTAGTAAGTGGTTGGATATATGAGTGTGGAGTGCTATAGAGAAGTCTGGGCTGGAGTTATAAATGTAAGAATTAACAGCATGATTGTAGCACTTATGAAAAAGAAGAGGTCCCAAGATTGAGCCTTAGTTTAGAGGTCAGGAAAATAAGGTGGAAATAGCAAAAGTGTTTGAGAAACAATAGCCAGAGGTAGAATGTAATATCCAAATAAAGGGAGAGTTCAAGGAGGAGAAAGTAATCAATTTTGTCAAATGCTGCTTACAGAACTAACAAGATGAAAACTGATAATTGATCATTGGGTTTGGCAATGAGGAGATCATTGATGGCTTTGATAAATGCAATTTCAATGGAGGAAAAGGCCTAAAGATTAATTAGAATAGGTTTATGAGAGAACAGGAAAGAAAAATTGGAGACTGGGAATATAAATAACTTTCTCAAGGAGTTTTCCTGTAAAAAGGATGGGGGACAGTACACAGAGGGAGGAAGTAGAGAGAAGGTTTTTGCTTCTTTATGTTTTAGGATAGGACAAATGTTTGACTATGGGAAAGTTCCAGTAAAGACAGAAAATTTGATGATGTTGGTGCATTTCTCCTCAAATAGGAGAAAGGACATTGGGTGTAGTATACAAGGAGAGAGCCTTTGCTAGGAGCAGGGCAGTGCATCTGTAGTAACAGGAAATAAAGCAGAGTATAATTGGCACAAATGCCAGTAGGTGGGTATATATAATGATACAAGCCAATGAAAAATCTCTTATACATGCTTCTATTTTCTCAATAAAATAGCAAGCAAGAACACCAGCTAAGAGTAAAGATCAGAAAGGAGACGTTGGAGTTTGAGGAAAGAGGACAAAGTATGAAATAATTGTCTAGGAGAGTGGGAGAATGAATACACTAGGGAAATGTACTATAATTGGCAGCAGCAAGAGCCCACTTGAAGTTCACTGCCATGAATATAAAGTGAGATAATTACCCGGGGTTTTTGTTGTTGTTGTTCTGTTTTGTTTTGTTTTTTTGTTTTTTTGCAGCCATGTTCATCCAGGTTTCAGACTATTTATAATTAACATAAGGTTCTTAAACATTTCTGGAAGCAAAAAAGTCAACATCGTCCACTATTGATCCTAGTGAGAAGTAGTATTGAGAAAGTGTCTTCATGAAGGAGAGAATCTCAATTGTCACTGATCTCCTTCCCCAAAGGGAAGAGCTATATCCTTAGCTGGCCATATGTTTAATGGTTAAGAGAACATTAAAGCTAGGAAAAGTTGAGGAACACTTAATATCGCATCCTTAATGCATCCATGTGAACATATTTCTTAATCATCCCTGGCCTCTTTCCTCACCTTTTACTCATTGCTCTCCATTGGAGAAGTGACTTAATTGGTGAGCTTGGATGAATAACCTGAGCCTCTTTGTCTTGGCCTCCTCCTTTCTTCACTTTTGGGATCTGCCTACCTGCACAGGAAGGTGTTTTCTGGTCCGTTTGCTCCACTTTCCCATAAGCTTTTCAAAGCAGGCTGTGCCCCTGTGGGGTAGACCTGAAATGTTGTGGGGAATAGTTTCAATTAAGGGTCGGGCAGAGAGCATCAGTAAGGTCCTCAAACCTAAGCTATGTTCTCCCATCAGCTGTATGAGTAGTAAAGCTGATTATTTTAATTTCCATTTTCCTGACCTCAGATAGGAAATAAAGATATTTATTAGTTCCCTCAAATCCCAATATAAGTGTTTACATTGTTCAAAATAAAACCGATTAATTAAGGTGATGGGAAATATAACTGTATATTGTGAAACTATATAACTATATGATAAAGTAGAAAATTACAAATCTGCCTGAAACACAGTGGATGCTCATTAAATAAATGTTGAATGGATTTTGTAGAGCGGTACAACCAACCCAGTATCTACTACAAGCCTCATTTGGGCTACAAAGATTTTGGGGTAAATTTGTACTTCATTGCCAAAACTACCATTGCAAATAAAAATTATAAATCATTTTCCCACAATTCCCTTTTATAAAACAGGATGAAGCCTAATAAATAGAGGTATAATAGAGAATAAATAATTAGCTATACCTTTCCAAAGTGTCCTAATAATAACAGTGATGCTAATACTAATGCTAATCTTGGTAAGACCTAACATTTATTGAATGCTTTGCTTTATGTTTTCAGTGATTCTCATTTAATTCTCACAACTGTACAAAGTAGGTACTATTATTATCTTTGTTTTAGAGGTAAAGGCACTCAGGCAAAGTTAATTAAATTGGCTGAGATCAGACAGCTAGTAAGATGACAGTAGGACTTCAAATTCAGGAAGTCTGATTCCAGAGCTTCCTCATTAACCTTTAAATTATACTACCCAAAAGTCAGTAATTGAGCAGGAAATATATCCTTCCTAGTTACAGCAAGCAAACCAAAGCACATACCACGGGGAATTACTGAAATCCATAGAAAAAAGCCCTGGGTTTTGATGGAATTCGTAATCTACTCTAAGCAACAGGAATGTACAGTCTATGGATAATGAGACTAGGTAAGTATATTTGCTGACACTCATTCTATATTTCATAGTTGAACAGGCCCAGAAATAGAAATTCTTGAAATGGATTTAAGGGAGGCTCTGACTTCTCACCTATAGTCAATAAAGTGAACTCTAATCTCCCTAATTTATAAAACACCAGTGAATGAGAAGGTAAATCTTAATCTTACAGTTTAGGTCAGCTGAAAGTGGGATATACTGTACTGCATCTGGGAAAACGTAGTAAGGCAGAAATCCTACTAATGCTGTTGGGTTCATGGCCAGATACTCCCAGAAGACAATCTCCTTGTGATCTGGAGTATGCACTACTCTTTGCACATTCAGAAGCTAATTGAAGCAGGTTTACTCTAAGTCTGCAGACACTGCACAGGGAGATGGCATCACCATTCTTGTGTTTAATACTCCACTGACACTAATTTATGGCTGCAAAGAGAAGGAAAGAAAGAAGGAAGGGAAACAAGGAGGAAACTAATAATTGCTGAGTTATAGCACTGTGCTAGGTGTTTTTTTATACTCTCTTATTTAATGAAGTAGGTTTTATATCCAATTTACAGATAAAAAAACTGAGGCTGATAATTGGTTTGCTCAGGGTCACACTGCCACCAAGTAGTGGAGATGTGAATGAAATCTGCATTTATGTTTCAAAGCCTGTATGTTCTCAATATTGTCTCTTTGAAGGAGCCTGAAATCTCAATAAGTCCAATTCTTTTATTTTAAAAATGAAGAAATTGAGGCCCAGAGCATGAATCACCTTGCCCAAGGCCACAGGTTTCACTAACCTTCCTGTGGGTATACCCCAAGGAAGCAGAGTGAGGACCTTGGCAATCCCTGCAGGGCCCTATGCAGTAGGGAATTTTGCTGTCCCCTTCAGAGGGTGCACTTCACCCTCCTTGGCCACTGGGACATAGCAGAAACAAAGGCAGTATCTAGATGCCCTTTGGAAAGAGTTTTTCACAGCATCATGATTAACACTTTCCATGTATGACTCACAGGCCAGTATTATTTTCTCATTTTCTCAGGAGAAAAAGACACCGTGTGACATGAATACAATTTTAACTAGAGATTCCTATTTCAACTGAATTCTAAGCTGTGAGCAGCTCTGAAAGTCCAGGTCTAAGCTGGCCTTCACTCTTGGTCTGGGAGAGACGGGAATGAAAATGGAGGAGTGCCCCTTCTCATTTATTACCCCACTGCAAGTCAAGCTGTTTCTTGAAAATATCTGATGTGAGCCTTGCTATACTATTCCTCGGGAATTGTGTAACTCACTAGAAATTGATCTATGCACAGATTTTTGTGAATTTAGGTCATGGAATTTTTAGGCCCCTGGTGAGGAACAGCCTGTGTTCCTGTGCTAATCAATATCTGTGACACCTTATAGATAGCCTATAGATTTAATAGTTATTTGGGGACCAAGCAGATACCATGGTCTCATTGCTTTTAATAAAAAGTGGAAATATGGGCTTCACAGTCAATCAGTGATTTATATATAATATGTTTATTGAATGCCCACTCAGTGTCAGGACCTGTGCTAGTAGGCTCAAGTTGTAAGACAGTGATATGTGTCTAAGACAGTGAATATCACTGTCTTAGATGTGTCTCTACTTTCATGGAACTTCCAGTGTAGCATGTTCATCACCAGTAAGACAAATGAGAAGCCCCTTGTTTAGGAGGATGACAGAGATAAGATGACTGAATTAAATGGAGAGCATGCCAGAGAGAAAATATGCTGTACATAGAGACTGAGGTCACATAACATCATCAGACACTTGACTCAGGCTGGAATGACTAGGGGAAGGAAGGAGCTTAGGAATAGTTCAGAAAGGCCTTAGAAGAAGAAGTAGCTTCTAGAGGCAGCTCTGGCAGGTAAGACTTGTTAAGAGATGTCAGTAGAAGCCTTTGACAGACATAGACATGGAATTAAGTTTAGCTACCTGCTTAGTGAGCAGTCTTAGACTGAAACCCAAGGGTTATGGCGGGGCCGACATACCAAAAAGGAATGGAGAGTTCCCTAAATTAGAAGGAAGGAATAGCCCACCAGTATGGATGGGAGAGATGGAACTAGGTGAGTAGAACAGAGAATCTATGGTCTGAACCTAATCGATGTGACCTGAGCTAAACTGAAGGTAGTCAGGAGACACACTTATAACTTTTTTAAATGGATTTCCTGTTTTATTCCATCCATCTCACTCAGAGTAGCAAGAAGACTGTCCTCCCTACAGCCTCATTATGCAGACAGAGGCTAGTACTGGAGAGAAAAAGAGATCACAATCTAAAGCTATATGGTCTTTTGTGAAGGAACCTCTGTAATGTTAGACAGTAGCAACAGAACATTAGCTTCAGGGTTCCCTAGGTGTAGGCAATCCCAGGTCCAAAGGATCAGGGAGGTAGGCCTCGGCTGTCAGGTCATCCTAATACTTTTGACACCGGGCATTGCATTGCTTCACTTGCCCCAAGACAAATTTTGAACCACAGACTGGAGGGGTCATTATAAACCTCTGCAACAGTCATTATTAACCCAATGCTTCTTTTTAATAAAAAATTAACTCCTCCCATTATCCTGAAATGAAAATCATAGGTGATTCAACCTACCTCCACATGTAATTAAAAAAAAAATGTCTTATGATATAAGGGAGAGAAAAAGGGAAAAGTGATTTATTATAAAACAATATTTATTTCTACATGTAAAGGCTTGGGCAGAAATACAGAAGATGAATATGCTTTAATAAATTTCCAAAATTTCTTTTAGAGGACAGTACTAGTCCTATTGAGAACCATTGCTCTGCACTGACCTCAGTTCTCACACAGGCAAACTAGATTCCAGAGAAAGGAAAAATCAAATCATGCTGCCTTTTTAGGGGGTCATTACAACCTTTCAGTGAGGTCTACTTAAAATTTCCAAATCATAAATGTTCTGAAACTCCAAACCTAATACAAGGAAGTTCATGTTATTTTTGGCAAGTCTTGTTAAAATATAGACCAGGGATTAAATGCATAGGGTTTAGAATGAAAAATCTTTGAATTTTGGCTGCCACTCAGCAGTTATGTGACCCTGTGCCAGACATTTAACTCTCTGACTGTTTTGTCATACATAAATTGGAGATAAATTAGTACCTACTCTATAGAATTAGTGAAATATATTTTTAAAAGGCTCGATATGCAGTAAGCCTCAATAAGTGGTAGTTATTACTATTAATATTTGTAGCACCTCTAACTGCTTCCAGCACTGTTAATGCAATTGTCACCACTCCATTGCTGCTTTTGCTGCCACCACAACTGCTACAGGAATCCCCACTGGGGAGCATCTTTCTTTCAGCAACATTCTCTTGACCAGCTTAATATGATCTATTCTCATATGCATACTATCTTGTATTAGGAAAGGTATCCTGACTATTTTGATTTTGTTCTTTCCTTTGCTGTGGAATAAGTTCCAAAGGATCAGGCCAGAAGGAATATAATGGTTGCCCTCTAGTGTTCCATTAAGTGCATTTTTTAATACTTCCAAACTGGTGTTACAAGAAGGAGCCCAGGGACTTCTCCAAATTTCAAGTGAGTTCCTGTCAACCCTCCATGTCAGAACACTTTTTGTCTCCCCTTCTTTGTTCACATTTTTACACTTACTATGCTAAGAACCTTTACCATTTATCCCAGGAGGCCTATGTGTCCTTAAACAAATGAGACTCCTGGTAGTTTACCTTTCTTATCACAAAGTTCACAAAATAGAAAACTGGATTTGGTCCTCATTGTGATACTGGTTCCAGTAATTTGTATAAGCCCTATGATTCTTTTCAACATAATGAACCTCTGATTTGGGGCTTATCCAGCTTGCAAGCCTGCCAGGCTCACATTCACCAGTCTAGAGTCTCAAACAGAGGAGGAGGAGGGGGAGATATACATAGGGGCCTTGGACTTCGGCAAACAACTGAAATCCATAAGCAACTATGTCCCTCATACAGCTATTGAAACACCTGAACACACACTCTTTCTCCTCCAATACTTTCTGCTTCTCATATGAAAGCACATTTCCCCAACAACTAATATGAACAAGGGCTCTTGAGAAGTGTTTTTTAAGGAGTATGTGTGTGTGGATGTGGAGGGTACTATGTCTCATCCTTTCCAATCTATACTGAGGTTAGATACCTGTGTGAATTTTATATTCATTAATGTTACTATATCTACGGCTCTAGGAGATTAAAAATGTTTCTTATTTTAACATGATTTTTCGAGTTTCTTTTTCACAACTCTGAGGCTATCACACTACTAGTGGCCCTCAGGGTATCTGTCAGCTTCCTGCTGGGGATTGCTCTGTAATGTTTCAATTGCGGCAAAACACTGTGATGGGGAGAAGTATACACACGAGTATGCATTCATGAAAATACACACACATCTCATAGCACGAAACCATAATTCTCATGCCATACACAAAAGCAGCTTCTCTAAATCTTTAGAAACTCTCAAAAGAGAACCTCAAAAGTAACTTTTTTACATTTGAAATATGCAAATCACCATTATTAGAATTCATCAAGCATGCAATATCACATATATTTGAACTGAGCATTTCCAAATATAATTTGCCTATCAATAGAGATGTATGAAACCAAAGAGAAATAAACTGGAACACATTGTGCAAGCATGTGTATGCACATGGGTATGCACACACACACACACCCCAAAAGGTTACCTGAATTTTGTCCCAGTGTAGCTCAGAACTGCATGGAAGAATGTTTAAAAGCAGAGATTTTAACAATGTAATTATATTTGAGTGACCAGGAGGAGAACAAAACTGCGAGGTTAAGACTCCAATAAGTTTTGTAAAATCAGGAAATCAACAGAATATTGATGAAGATAATGGCAGGAGATAGAAGAGCTGGCTGGCTCCTTTAAATCCACACAAGCCAGAGAATAGCACATACCACTTTTGACACAGCACACTCCATCTCTAATTGCATCATTCTTCCATGCTGTCTTCATCGTTTCTTGTAGTCACCAAACAGTTCTTCACCCTCCCTGCAACATCTAATCATTCAGTACATCCTATTTCATTTCAATCATGACTGTATGACTTTGTCACATGAGCCTTGCTTCATAGGTCGCACTCTGTGGTCAGCTAATTTAATGGTGCCCTTGTCTCTTCCTTTCATGAGTTTCAGCTAAGCTCATATCAATAATTTTAATTCCTGGCTATGAGAAGAGCAGCCCAGCATGATGGTAAACACTTCAGGCTCTGGAATCAGACATAGCTGTATTTAAAGCCCACTTGCTAGCTGTATGATCTTTGGCAAGTTATTTAACTTCTCTAAGCCTCAGTTTTATGAAAAATGGAGATTGTAATGGCACTTAGAGCACAGGATTGTTGTAAGGATAAAATATATCATCAATGTGAAGTATCTGGCCCGGAAAAGGCGTTCAGTAAATGTTATCCATTACCACTCCATCAACATCAACATCGTCATCACCATCATCATCATTATTCCTGCTTCCACTGTGATGAAACTGCCTAGATGAATTTTATATAGAAAGGTCCTTCTGTTTACCTCTAAAACATTACACTTCTAATATCCATAAAAATAAAGAAGCTTCTCCTTTTATCCTCTGATTCTAACACTATATATTTAATTTATTTAAATTCCTGAAAATTAATTTCAGGAATTTTTCTAACAGTTACATGCTTGCCTTGTGGCTACAAAGAGTTATGGAGAACAAGGTTCTGGCCCTTGGGATGTTGTAATGAAATATAATCACTGCCTCCCAGTAAGACCACATGCAATGGAAAGTCCCCCAAAGAGATCTCTGAAAACACACAGTGCAGGCAGCTGGCATGTGGCATGGCGGCCAAACACCTATTCGGGGCTACCTGGGCCTGGGAGGGCTGGCAGGCTCAGGAGCTCCTTGACCCCACTGTTCCTGGAAGACTCCTTGGACAGGATTATGCCATGAAACTGGTCATTAAGAGTGGCAAAGGCAGCAAAGGCAGTGTGGTCAGTGATGCCCTGAAGGACCCAGAGGTGTGCACAGACTCCGTCCGGCTTACCACGTATGCCATAGGTGTCAACATCTACAAGGAGTGCCAGGATGTGGTCCTGAAGTTGGAGGCCAAGCATCCTGAGTGGCTGTTTCAGATGAATGTGGGTCCCCCAGCAAAGAAGCTAGAGGAACTGAACCATGAGACCTGGGAGTACTAGTGGCTGCTGCGGAAACATAACATCTGGTGCCACAATGGGCTGAGCAAGAACCAAAAGTTATAGTGCGGGAGGGACTGGAGCACTCCGACCCACCAAGGATCTTGGACAGGCCCCAGAGGAGGACGCCAGAAGGGCATCACCTCTCCCTTATAGTGCCTCATGGAAGATTTTTTATTTTCCTGCAGGAAACAGACTTTTCCTTACCTAGGTTCCCATGTGGCCCTGGCTGGATCAAGGTCCTAGGGACCAATAAAGATCTCTTGTTGCTGTCAAAAGAAAAAAAAGTCTCCCAAAGAGAGACTAGGATATTATTAAGGAGGATATGCTGGAGAGCTAAACCATGACACATGTCTACTATACATGTGAGTGTTGTGTGAAAACTACTAACCTAGACCTTAGGAAGACAAATCTTAATAAATGTTTTTTTTCAACTTTCCCCTTCTCCCAATACTCTCTTCCACACTGAAGAAGAGCAACATAGTAATAAAGTCATCACATTCCATTGCATTGGCCCACTGCCCTAGGAGTTCAAGAGACAGCATCTCTCTTGGGATCTCTTCTCCAAGCAGTCTCTTGCTTCTGTGAGAGTAGACAGGTATCAGCTTTAATCTCTTTGTCTCCTCTTCTCACTCTCTTTCTCTTTTGGCTTCATTCCTTCCATGAGGTAGGAAGACAAAAAGAGGGCAGGGACACAGAAAGGCTAACATGAGTTGTTCCAGGTAGAGGGGGAAGATTCTCTGAATCTTTTTTTCCATCTTCCCCCTAAAATCATCCTCAATTGTTAGATATTACGACTATCATAGCAAGAAAAAAAAATGTCAGGGGTCTGGTCATGATGGCGTAGAAGGTAAATGCTGTGCTTTTCTCTACTAACAATCTCATTAAAATTAAGACAACCATCACTGGGAGTCACCTGAGGTCTGGCTGAACAGAAGTCCTAAAACTGGGGACATACAAAAGAGGTCAACTCAAGACTGATAGGAGGGACAGAGACATGAAATACAATGGTCCCATGACTGCATGTGATGGACAAGAATTGGGAGGGTTATTTTGGCTGCAGAGCCCTCCCCCTGAAAGAGGGAGGGATCCTGGCTCCACACTAGACTACCCAGCCCAGGGTCGCAGTGCCAGGAATAGAACTCCCCACAACCTCTGGCTGTGAAACCTAGCAGAGAATGTTGATAAGTGAGAGAGAAGGCTGTAGGAGTCGCAAACATTCCAATTAGAGGGACTGCATGGACTTACTCGGTAATGCACTCATTTGCTCTGAGCTCCAGCTCTGGGGCAGCTGCTCGAAGAATGCCAGAGACAAACAGGAAGGAACTGAGTTGTTTGGCTTCAGGGCAAGGGCTGGAGGGATAGCTTTCTTCTGGACAATATCCATTGTCGCTTTGTTGAGCCCTCCCCTCTCACAGTATTTGGATACAGGCAGACACCATATCTGAGTCTCCATCAACCTAGTTAACACAGGTACTTCTGCCTAGGTGATTCCCTGAGACCTCACCCCTCCCAACTTATAAGCCCTCCCCAAGCTGCCTCCAATGTTTTTTTTTTTTTTCCATAAAAATGGCCTGTCTTGGCTCATGCTGAGGACTTTCGTAAAACTTCATAGGCCCACAAAACACAAAGCAGCAGCACCGGCCTCGCTGTGTCCTGTACCTCTTGCTAAGCAGCCCCAAGCCCCACAGTAGCAGTGGCTAGCCTTGGTTCCTGGCTTCACCTCTCAAAGCACCTATGAGCTCAGCACGGGTGGTTGCCATTTGTAAATGGCCCTGGAAGTATACAGGCTTCAGCTGAATGTGGTGGGCAGCTGGGCCACTCCCAGGAGGCCCTTGGGCTGGCACACCTGGTGGCCTGATTCTACCAGAGCGGGAGCCAGAGCACCACCCGGGGCTGCATCTGAGGAGGAGACACCCAAAGGGCAGATTGGGCAGGCACCAGAGCCCTACTTATATGAATCTTGCTCCATAGGTTCGGCCCTTCACCAACAAATCCTCACAACCAATCAGCCCCAAGGTCAATTCCTCCCACTGACATGCAAACAGCAACCAAGGCTCAATTACAACAGGAGGGCACATAAACCCATACAAGGGGCACACCATGGACACCTGGCTTAGGTGACAAGAAAAGCCTGTGCCACTGGGTCCCCCCAGGCTACTTACTACATAAAGCCACTCTACTAAGACTGGGGACTTAGGAGCCCTACCTAATACATAGAAACAAACATAGGGAGGCAGCCAAATGAGAAGACAAAGAAACATGTCCCACATGAAAAAAAAAAAAAAAACATAACAAAGCTCCAGAAAAAGAACTAAACAAAATAGAGACAAGCTATCTACAAGATGCACAGTTCGAAACACTGGTTATAAGGATTCTCAATGAGCTAAGGGGAAGAATAGATGAACTCAGTGAGAACTTTAACAAAGAGACAGAAAACATAAAAATGGAGTTGGAAAACATAAAAGGGAACCAGTCAGAAATGAATAATACGATATCTGAGATGAAGAGTATGTTAGAGGTAATCAATAGATTGGATAAAGTAGAGGATCAAATCAGTGATTTAGAAGACAGAGTAGTGGAGGACACCCAATCAGAATAGCAACAAGAAAAGAGAATCCAAAAAATGAGGATAGTTTAAGGGGCTTCTGGGACAACATCAAATGTACCAACACTTGCCTCATAGGGATACCAGATGGAGAGAAAGAGAAAGAGAAAGGAATCAAAAGCCTATTTCAAAAAATAGTGATGAAAGATTTCCCTAACCTGACAAGTGAAATAGACATACAACCCCAGGACATGCAGAGAGTCCCAACCAAACAAAATGAACCCAAAGAGGCCCACACCAAAACACATCATCTAAAATGCCAAAAGTTAAAGACAGAGAATTTAAAAAATAGCAAGAAGAAAGCAATTAGTTATTTACAAGGGAGCTCCCAACAGACTATCAGCCAATTTCTGAAAAGAAACTTTGCAGGCCAGAAGGGATTGATTGGCATGGAATATTCAAAGTGATGAAAAGCAAAGACCTACGACCAAGATTACTCTACTCAGCAAAGCTATCATGTAGAATTGAAGGACAGGCGAATAGCTTCTCAGTCAAGAAAAAGCTAAAGGAATTCATCACCACCAAGTCAGGATTAAAGGAAATGTTGGAGTGACTTCTTTAAGAAAATAATATGTATCAAAAATATGAATAATAAAATGGCAATAACTACATATCTATCAACAAGTACTTCAAATGAAAAAAGAATTAAATTCTCCAATCAAAAGATAGAGTGGCTGAATGGATAAGAAAACAAAACCTTTACATATGCTGCCTATAAGAGACTCACTTCAGATCGAAAGACACACACAGACTGAAAGTAAAGGCATGAAAGAGATATTTCATGAAAATAGAAATTTTAAAAAATCTGAGGTAGCAATACTTATACCAGAAAAAATAGACTTTAAAACAATGGCTAATACAAGAAACAAAGGAAGATCTAGTAATCCCACTTTGGGGTATTTACCTGAAGAAATCCAGAATACTACTTTGAAAGGACATGTGCATCCATATGTTCATTGCAGCATTGTTTATGGTGGCCAGGATATAGAGGCAACCTGGGTGTCTATCAATGGGTAAATAAATAAAGAAGTTGTACATATATACAATAGAATATTACTCAGCCATTAAATAAATAAATAAATAAATAAATAATGAAATAATGAAATAATGAAATAATGAAATTTTACACCTGTAACAACATGGACATACATAGAGGGTATTGTGCTGAGTGGAGTAAGTCAGAGAAAGACAAATACCATATGATTTCACTTATAAGTAGAATCTGCAGAATAAAATAAAACAGAAACAGACTCATAAATACAGAGAACATTTTGAGTGTTACCAGATGGGACAGGGGTGGAAGAAGGGTGAAGAAGAAGGGATTAAGAAGTACAAATTGGTAGTTACAAAATAGTCATAGAGATGTAAAGTATAGGATACAGAATATAGCAATAATATTGTAATAACTATGTATGGTGTGAGATGAGTACTAGATTTACCAGGGTGATCATTTCATAAGTTGTATAAATGTCTAATTATTATGTTATATATCTTCAAGTAATATAATATTGCATGTAAACTATTATTAAAAAATAAAAAAATATATATACTTTTAAAACATGTCAGCCAGTGGGAGGTAAATTAAAAGATTACAGCAACAGGGTAAGAGAACCAGAATCAAAGTCAGAGCTTAGCCAGAATCCAAGTCAGAGCTTAGCCCAAACCTTAGCCCTGTGGCCCTGAATCCCAAAGAATCAAAGCCCATTTGAGCTTTTTTTGATATAACAAGTATTGTTAGAGCTCCACTTATGTCCCTTGGACTTTTTCATGTGCTCAGGCTGAGTTCCAACTGCCAGTTTCTGCATAACTGCTTGAGGATTCTTTTTCCAGAACTATAGATCTCTGTGCTGTCTACATGTGCAGCAATCTAAAAGAGCCAACTATTAACATGTCCCCCCAGGAGCGATGACATGTGGCTCATAATTTGGTGTATAAATATTTCAGCAACCTTGCCTCTTGTGTGGGATAATTCTGAAGTTTGTGTGTTGTGCCAGTTTTCAGAATCTCTCCACATGATTGTCAGTCTATCACTGTGGTAGCTGGCCTAAGAGCACATTTTTATTGACTGCATTAATTTCCTGTATAAGTATCCCATTCCCTTACAGGTATTACCTGTAATTGTTAAACAAACCATTTTCTTTTTCAAATCCCTTTGTCTCAGGCTCTGATTCCTAGAGATCCCAAGCTAAGATTCCGTGATTATCATTGGATCAGTTGATAAAGAACTCTGAATGAGACAGAATCTCTCCCTAAATGTTTTTGCTATTTTGTCTTATAATAATGTATATAATGATTCTTTTGTTCTTAAATCATAGCCCAGTGAGGACTTACTAGCTAAATGAGATACTGTAGATCATAACTGTAGATCATAACTTAAATAATTTCCTCTTGAGAATATTGATCTTCTAAATGTAATGGCTGTGAGAAATAAGCATTTTACTATGGAGTAGGAGATTGGGATCAAGGGTCATTTTCACAAATTGGCAAATTAAGAGGATTAGGAAAGCAACTCCTGATCACTAAAAAATGTAAACTTTCTCTGAATAATCCAAGTAGATACACAAATGCTGATCAAGATGTATTTGAAAAAGTTGTTTGAAAAAATTAAGGATAAAGAGGAGAAAAAAATGGCATAGATGATAGAGGCTCTGTTCATCTCTCTGGCGATCAAATCAAAGTTGTGATGGAAACAAGGAGCAGGCAGCAAGGAAAAATCACCCGGGATCTAGATGAACAAGCCATACAACTAGGGAGAAATCCAAGAAATCACCCTGCAAAGGCAGCAGGTAGAACAGGGCGAGGACGCGGGGCTGCCCAGTCTCGAGCGGCTGACTGAGATGGAGGCTGCGGCACCGGCAGTGGCAGAAGCTTCTTAAAGGGGCCAAGTCCACAAGCGGATTTTTGAGGTGACGGACCTGCTTGCTCTGAACACCAGTGCTGATTCGGCTGCGCTCAGGGGGCACCACAGACTTACAGGGAGACATTGTCATAGTGAGGGCCAAGACGAGACTCGCTCTGTACAGAAGTGCTGGCTGTATTCATTGTTCCCTGTTGTGCCTTCCCCCATACTAGTGCGTGGACTCAGTGCCGCCATAACCATAACCTCATCAAACTGGATAACAGAGGTTGCTCCACTCAGAGGATTCCCTGAAACCCCGCCTCCCACAACTAGCAGCCCCACCCAAGCCACATGCAGATGTGTCCTCACTTAGTCAGGTGCCCCTTGTTGAGCAGTGCCTAGACTCACACTGGAGGTAGCTGGCCTCAGTTTCTGGTGTGGTCTTTTGAGGCAACTATAAGCACAACATCTGTGGATTGCTTGCTGAATCTTAACAAGTGGCACCAGAAGGGTAGAGGCTTGGGATAAATTTGGCCTGCAGCTGAACCCCTCTCAAGACTGTGCCACTGGACACCTACTTCACAAAGTCGCACTGTGAGACTTAAGAGCTTTGAGACTTAAGAGCTTTGCTTAGTACATAGAAACAGACATGGAAAGGCAGCCAAAATGGGAAGACAAAGCAGCAGAAACCATATGATAGAACAGAACAGAGATCCAGATATAATGGAGTCAAGTAATCTAACAGATGCAGAACTCAAAACACTGGTTATTAAGATGCTCAATGAACTTAGGGGAAGTGTAGATAAATTCAGTGAGAACTTTAACAAAGAGATAAAAAAACATAAAAAATATAAATAGACATTATAAAAGGGAACCACTCTGATATGAAGAACACATTATCTGAGATGAGAAGTATATTAAATGGAATAAACAAAGGAATAAACAAAGTGAATAAAGAAAAGGATCAAACGCCTTATCTAGAATGTGGGAAAGCCAAGGACACTCAATCAGAATGGCATGAGATAAGATTCCAAGACTATAAAAATAATTTAAAGAGAATATGGGACACTATTAAGGGTCCAAATATCTGTCCGATCGGCATAACTGAAGAAAATCAAGATATTGAACAGCTGTTTGAAGAAATAATGATGGAAAACCTCCCTAACCTGGTGAAGGAAATGGACATAAAACCCCAGGAAGCTCATAGAATCTCAAAAAACATGGAACCAAAGAGGCCCACACCAAGACACATCATATTTAAAATGCCAAAGTTTAAAAACGAAGAAAGAATATTAAAAACAGCAAGAGAAAAAACATATAGTTACTTATAAAAGAACACCCATAAGACTGGAAGCTGAATTCTCAAAAGAAACTATGCAGGACAGAAGGGCTTGGCACAAAATATTTGACAGGATGAAGACCCAGGATCTACAACCAAGGATAATTTATCCAGCAAAGCTATCAGTTAGAGTTGAAGGACAAATAAAGAGCTTCCCAGACAAAAATAAGCTAAAGGAATTTATCACCACCAAGCCAGTTTTACTGAAAATGTTTGAGGGACTTCTTTAAGAAGAATAACATGTATTAAAAATAAGAAGAATGGTAACAACTACATTCCTATCAATATGTACCTTAAATGGAAAAAGAATTAAGTGCAACAACTAAAAGATGTAGTGGCTGAAAGGATAAGAAAACAAGACCCCTACATATGCTGCCTACTTCAGATTAAAGACACAGACTAAAAGAAAGAGGATGGAAAAACATATTGCTTTGATGGACCTAGAAGTTATTTAAGTCAGACAGAGAAAGATAAACACTATATGATTTCACTTATATACGGAATCTAAAGAACAAAAAGAACAAACTAATCAAAACAGACTCACAAATATAGAGGTCAGTTTGGTGATAGACAGAGGGGAGGGGGTTTGGGGTACTGGGAGAATGGTGTGAAGGGTTAAAGAAGTACAAATTAGTAGCTGATGGATGGTCACGGGGATGAGAAGCATGGCATACGGAATGCAAGTAGCATTAATACGTTGCCTAGGTGGAGGATCAGGGGAGAGAGGGAGCAATTGTGGAAATCGTTTTACGAACTATATAGATGTCTAACCAAGGTACTGTATACTTTAAACTAATTTAAATAAATATTTTTTTAAAAAAAATTAAGGGTAAAGATTTCTGGAACAAGTTAAATACATTTTAAAAGAAAGTATAAATGGAACAATCTGCTATCTGCTTCATCAATAGATGAATGATGAAATTAACAAATATAAATGCTGTCATTTTCAGCACTTAAATATAGACAGTTTCTTAAATATTTTATGTACATTATTTCACTTAAATCTCACAATAACTCTTAAAAGTATTCTTTTTTTATCCCCATTTTACTCAAGTAAACTGAAGCACAGAAATTTCGAAGAACTCTTCCAGGGTCATACAGTCAGTAAATGTTACAGATAAGATTTGAAACCATATTTTTCTACTCCAAAGTGTAAGCACTTTCTGATTTAGCTCTTTGCTTCTCACTCATATACATTTTTATTGCTGTATTTTATATTTTTCTTTGTTTATTACTTTAAAGATCAATTGTAAAATGTATAAATGAAGATAATATAATATTTAAAGCTTATAATAATTTATAATAACTGTGTGCAAATAAATTCACTCATGAGAAAAAATCCTTAGATCATGTGTCTGATCTCGGATTCATAAATTAGAGTCATCGTATTCATAATGAGTAAACAGCATATTGCATGTCCAATCAGTAATTCCATACACTGGGCTTTTTAACAGAGTCAAATCTGGCATGGTTTATACTCTTCATATGGCTTTTGAGTCCTGAATTATCACATTCCTGATTCAGAACTTAGCAGATTGCATTGCACATAGTAGGCTCTCAATAAATAATTGAATTTGAAGAAAGGCCCACTTGAGAATCCCAAGATGGGCCTCAAAGCATTCCCGGCTTCACTTTTCTCTGCCCTATAGCTTAAGAATAGATTGTACCCAGCAGCTTAGAAAGTCTCCTGCCATAGAAAGTTTCCTTGAAACTTATAATTAATGCTCTTATGTTTACTGATCACAATCCTTCTGGTCTAGCATTCTTTCCAGACTACTCCCATCTTTGTTCCTGGGTTGCTAGTGCCACCAGAGCACCACGTTGCCAGAGGAACGGCTCCATGAAGCATAACAGAACCCCCCTGCACACACACTGGAACCACCATGTAGCTCCTGGAATAATGCCCAGATTTTCCCTTAAATACCTGAAGCCGAACTGAGAAGGCAAGGCAGTTTTTGAAGGTGTTAACCCTTCTCAGATCACCCATGTTCTGACAATTAACACTTATTCTAAATATCTGAATTCCTGTGTCAGTCTATTGGCTGAGCGGCATAGGCAGCATAAGCTCCAGACTCGGTTGCCCTCTGGTTAGAAATTGAGTCCCAATTTTCCTTTTGATTAGTTTTAGGCCCAAAGCCCTCACTTAAGCTTGAAACTGTAATCACCCAATCGCTGAGATCTGAGGTAATTGCTTTACTCCTTCTGAAGTCAATGATGAGAAGCTCTCCTTGACTCACCCCTTCCCTAGCCTTGGATAATTTTCAAGGAGTTCTCCTGAGTCTTGAAGATTGATTCCTAGTTCCTCAGGTTTCTATGTCCTCTTATTCCTGGGCACTGACAACAGATCCTACTTATTCCTCAGAAGTGCTTTGTGCCTTCCTTCTTTGCCTTTATTTACAGTATTCCTTTGGTCTGAAATAACCCCCTTCCCCATGTCTTGGCTTCTGCCTGGCTTTTGTCTCAGATCCTGAAACTTGCCTGAACCAGATGCAGATGTAATTCCAGCCCCAGTCTTCAGACCAGCTGGGAGTAGTTATTTCATCCTACTGGGGTCTCCAACCTTGACTTGGCCCCTCAAATCTGGTGGCTGGCCAGTGTGAGCCTGATAAGGAGGCATAGAGCCCTGAGAGATCGCCACCGGTATGTCTGTATCAGCTGGAGGCCTGGTTTCCAGCGTGTGCCTGCAAATATCTAGCTTATTTATTCACCCTGGCTTTTGTATGAGTTCTTTGAACACAGCAGGTTCTCCAAAACAATCTCAGACAGCATAGAAAGAACCCTGTCCTCCTTAGCCCATGAGTGAAATGGTAAGTCAGGCTTGTAAATAGGATTCTGGTCATTTATAAGGCTCAGCTGCCTATAGAGACATGCAGCCCCACAGTACACCCCCACAGAGATACATGGCTTGGACAGGAGGTTTGTATACCTCTAGACATATGATTCTATTTGAAAGGGAGACTAGACTCTTGGTGAGAGTCCTGTTGACTCCATTAAGGAGAGCAGTGAGGTTATGTATTGTAATGAAGGTCCCACTGGCTGTTTAGAAAATGCAGTCAGTTGGCCTGAACCATCCCAGCCCTCAGCATACATTATAAACAAATTTCACACTTTCTTCTTTTATTGTCTTCAGAAAAGTGAACATGCTTTATATATACTTCTGGAATATAAAAGAGCAAATTGTTCCTGTGTTTGCGTAAAGTACATATTTACTCATGTTTAGTGAAAGATAAGTCAGAAACCTTCTTGCTACATACATTTGTACCTTCAGCTGGAAATGAAAGCTCCATGTGGTTGGAACCCTAATTCTCCCTGTTAATGGATCAGCCTAGCCTAGCATAGGAGATCCTACCCATTATAGTGCCCTTGCAGAAGCACATGTCAACGCTTGCCTGGACATGTGTTGTTTTGTAATTACCTAACCCTCTCCCCTCCTCACCAACTCTTAAACCCCCTGCAGTCTTCATCGCAGTCCAAACTTCTACCAATATTATTTAAAATTATAATATCACATATATAATGATTGCTTTTATCTCTACAAAAACATTTCTACAAGTAAAAAGAGGATTGCCTATTGATTTTATTTCTAACATGTTGGCATTTTTTTTTTCAATAGAGTTAAATCCCATTTGTTAGTGCTGCACTGCTCTATTGATTGAAAATACCAATGGGGTCGTGTTCCCTAAAGCATCTCTCCACATAATAAAGGGCAACCCAAATCGGATTAGTTTATTTAGCAAGGGTATCAGTTCTCAGACATCAGTGCCTCTGAGACAACCCCTTCCATTTTAAGTTACAGTTCTTAAGAAAGTTAAGATCCCTTTGAATAATCTGAGATGTGTGAAATAAGGTTAGTCACAGGATTTCCTGCCACCAGAGCTCACAAACAAACTTTCCTCACTTCCTCTTTTTTAAAGTACAATTTAGGCTCTAGTTTTTGTTTTAGTGGTTATAGTCTCCACCCTGTTACCAATGTTTAAAAGGGTTAATAGAATCTTTCTCAAGTTTTCTCTCAAGTTCTCTCTCTCTCAAGTTCTCTTTCTCTCTCTTTCAAGTTCTCTCTCTCTCTCTCTCTCTCTCTCTCTCTCCCCCCCACACCCCCACCATGTAACCTCATCCTACTTATATCTCCTCATAAGACAAATTTTCCTATACTATTCTTATGTGAGGCCATGGGCTCAGCTAACCTGTGAGCTTCTTGAGGGATTAGGTTTTATACATATGTGTATTATATATATATATATATATATATATATATATATATATATATATATATATATATATATATATGTGTGTGTGTGTATCCCCTAGCATTGTTCCAGGCCCTCGATGTTTGTTGAATGACTGGAGGCAAAACAAATGAATCAGATGAAGTTATTCCTCCCAGGTAAGAATAATTTAGTTTAATTAAAATCTCTGTTTTCACAAGGCCATGAAAGATAAAAACTGATGGTAAGAATTTCAGACCCTAAGGCATAGTTTCCCCCACTTTGACATATATCAGGTTCTTACATGCTATGAGTGATGGAGCTGGAGATTTCCTTATTCAAAGTTATAAGTTCCCTATTTTCACCAGACTATCTGGATTTTCCAGTAGCATTCCTCTCCTTCCACCTTGTCCACAACATGTAATTTAATTTGTAAGTAAATCTCTCTCTAATACAGAGAAATTCCAAGCTCCATACTATATATCAGTAACGTTTCTACGAGGTACAATTCACATGACTCACTTTGAACAGATTTAAATCCTTGATGAATTTCATTCAGGATCCATCAGCTAGCATTCCTTTTTAATCCACAAGCCTTTTCTCTGAGTGATAGGATTCTCATTGGTTCACTTTACTTCCACCCTCCAGTCCAGGGTGGGGCTATTATCTCTGTTTCTCATTCTGGATTCTGGAGGAGTTAGGTTCTGTTTTGTTTGAACCCTAGATGGAACCCATTTGCTTCTGGTAGAACCCGTTTCTGTGTATGCAGTCTGCATCTTTATCACTACCACAACTGATACATTCTGACTACTCTGCTCTATGAATTTTGCTTTTTTAAAACCTCCATGCCCTAGCCCATGGCACAGGCCTTGCTCACTCCATGAACTTTTCTATATACTTTTCTGTCTTAGGAGGGTCTGCCTGGCATTACTCATCACCATGCATCTACGATCCTCTGCTTTGAATCTTCCTTTTTTCCCCTTCTTAACTCTTTAGCCAATCTCTTTCTCCAGCCTATATTCTCCTATCATGGCTTGCCCGCTCTGTTTTCTTAAAATGCCTCAATTAATTCTTCATAACATACTAGCTGAGGGTCAACTTCACCTCCTTCTCTCATCCCTAATCTAGCTAAGGGATCCCTCTAGGATATAACTAAACAAGTTAAGAGTAAGGGCCATGGTGTATATCCTTACTCTTACATGCCCCACACAGCAAAAAGGACAGGCATTTAAACATAGCCAATACTCAATAAAGGTTTGTGGATTTGATTTTCTTGAATAGTATCCCCCATTTAGAGTTCCACAATGCATATCTTTGTTGTGAAGACAATTCTAATGTACTTCAATTTTACTGGAAAAATACTTAAGGTCCCACATTTATAAATGAAAACAACTACTTCCAACTCTCTGTAGTGGTGGTTGGGGGGCCTGTTCAAAAACACTTTCGAAGGAAGACATTGTAGCTTCTCCGTTAGCTAACTGATAGTGGAAGGAAACATTTCTACAACTTGTGCTATATAATTACAGAGGGTGCAAGCCATAGACAGGAAAACCTCTGGCCATCACATTCTGTTTAAGTGTAAGGGGAGACTTAGCTGTGATGACCTAGGAAAAGCATCTCAATGGATAGCACTAAATGCCCACCCTGATTTATTCAGACTTTGACTGGTTAAATGAAAAGCAAGTGTGCTTTCTTCTCCTCAATGAAAATAATAGGTGTGCATTTTTTTAAAGAAGGTATTTTAACCATGTCACATCCCAGCCAGGTAGAGTTCTGCCTCCTCACACTTGTAAGAATTTAGTTTCAGTTTCTAAGTACTTTCTTTGAGTCGGTCTCCTGGGGGATGGTATTTCTCTCAAAATAACATGAAGCACCTTCACTTTTAAAAGGACTTAGGTTTATTAAATATGATTTACAATGAGTACTGTGACAGTTGCCAGATGGCAAATTTTCGATTGCTCTTTGCCCTTCATAAGTAATCATCATTTCTAAAGGAAAGAGGTGCCTCTCTGGTTTCAAACCTTCTTCTGAATTGCTGCAGTCTTTCAATCAGTACTACATAATATCTTAATCATAAAATGTCTTATGTTGTTTTCTAGTGAAATGAATTGCATAATTCTCCTCTTTTTAGTAAGGCTTGGACCTAGTACCTCCCTATATATCATAGATTTGGGTATATGGTGGATAATTAATCATCATTTATGAGTTTCATGTAATAAATAATTTTTTACTCCCTACTGTGTTCCAAACACAGTGATAGGCAAGTCTTTGGCCCTTATCTCAGAGTCTAGTGAGTCAGATGAGCAAATAAATTAATAATTTAATAATTAAATTATTAAAATTAATAATTTTTAAATGCCATAGCAGGAGTTTATATGAAGACTAATGGAAATATTCCATCAAGGTTAGAACTATCTCACTGAAGATATCTATTATAGGCTTCTCCTAAATAATAAATAATAAGAGGAAGAAATTTTTTCCAATAGAATGAAAAACAAAAACAAGAAAGGTCATGGAGGTTCGAGGAAAAGAAGAGAGCTAACTCTAGCTGGAGCATAGAGAGTATAAGAAGGAGGGAAGGACAGGGATGAGGTAGAGCCATATTAATGAGTTAAGATTTCATTCTGAAGGTGTTGATGGGTTTTAAGCAAGTGAGTGTCATGTTCACTTTTGCACTTTTAAATAACCCATTTTAGCAGCAACATGTAGGACAGATCACAAGATCATGAGCAGAATAGTTAAAAGACTTTTGCAATAATCCAGATGAGAAACAATGGTGTCCTGGGCTAGAACCATGGGAGTGGATAGATTTGAGAAGTATTATGGAGGTAAAATAAATAGCAGCTCATGACTAATAGGAGAAAGGATTTGAAGGAGACTCAGACACATCGGGAACCCTGATCGATGGTGATAGTGTTAATCAAGATTAGATGTGAGGTCAAGAGCCTAGAATTTGGTGTCAGTGCTAGAATTTTCATCATTTCTCAGCTGTGAGGTTTGGGACAATTGTTTTCATCCCTGGAAACTCAGTTTCCTCACAGTTGAAACAAAAATAGCTATAACTTACCTCACAGATCTGTGGTAGGAATCAAATGAAGTCATATATGACAATATGCTTTATATGCTAGAAGGTGCAATACACAAATGTTGTTACTCTGTTGACTTGAAAACTCACATTTCTTGAATCTAACAGTACTAAACCATGACCTTTATCCTTAGAATCAATTATTGGCACTGCATCTCTCATAATTAAAGAAAATGTTACTTGTGCAGGACAGGTAGACAGAAGGGATTATTCAAGTCATAATGACAAATCAGGATGACAAATCAATCACCAACACTCTCCCCTATGCTTCCAAGCAAGAAATGACTGTCAGGGGTTATTGTGCAGGTGACAGTTAACAGCCATTCTTTTAACATTCCATCAAAACCAGTGCTTTGGCCTGCCTTTAGTCACTTAGGTAAAGAATCATTGTTGATGTCCTAAAAAAGCAACAGTTATAACTTGGTGATTTAAGAGTTGTTTATCTCAGCTAATCAGTGATCTCTAAACAAGAAAAATGTCCTCAGGGCTCAAGGACAATTCTCTGAATTGTCAATTAAAAGTCTGTATAAATAATAATAAACATGACCTTTGAAATGTGATGTCTTGCTCTCAAACTCCTATCTTGAAAAGGCGTTGCAGCTTCATTTCTTCCTCTAAATTGTTTTTGTGAAACTGCATCTTGTTTTTACAAGTCGACCAGAGATCTTACACAGTTTCTAAGTGAATAGGTATCATTTGCTTCTGCTTCCAGCTTTGTTTCATCTGCTTACCTTATACACTGCTCTGAATTCTCATGGTACTAATTCAGTTATCGACTATTATACATATGATTAGCCCTCATCTTTCCAAAGTATGGCTTTCGGGGCTCTGTTGTAACATAGGGACCCTTCCATCCTCATTTATTTCTTGGGCATATTTCTTATGTTATTTTAATCAGATTTATTTCTCTCTAGCATCAAAAAACTTTTGATTACTTTGAGGTGGCATAAATCTGATTCCACTAAGGTAAGCTTTCAACTGAGAATATATTATATATACTTGAGAATAAGCAACCTTAAATTTTATTTATATAGTAACAACTAACATATCTTGATTGTTTATTATGTTTCAGACATCCCACTAAGTGCTTTACATGAACTATCCCATTTAATTCTCAAGACAACCCTGTATGGCAAGAACTATTATTACCTTTAAAGGTCGGCAAATTGAGGCTCAGAACAATTAGGAAACTTGCCTAAGGCCACACAGCTAGAGAGTGGCAGAACTAGAATTTGAACTCAAGTATGTCTGATGCCAGAACTTGGTTTTGTAAACATTATAGGATGCTGTTAACACAATATCATTTCATATATTCTTATTACTGCTAGCTTAAAGCCAAATGGAGACATAAGAGAAGCTTATCTCCTGGTACTGTTCAGCTTCTCTCTTCTAGGAATATTCCTACTTCACCCCCATATATCCCATCCTGTGCCTTCATAGTGTCCTCGGGATCTGACAAAAGTCTGTTCTTTGGGAATATAAACCTTTATCTCCACTATCTTCCCATCAAAATATGACCAGTCAGGTGTCTTCCTCAAGACATCTCTTTTAGTTAAGTGTTAAGTAGATAAATTAATTCATACCTGTGTGCTAATTATTGACAATGATTTATTTCTCCTTTCAGAGAAATTTGCATATTAAGAATGGATTCTTGCCTTAACCCAGAGAAATTAAGAGGGAGTGTGAAAATTTCTGGTCAGGGTTTTCTCAGTGCTGCCATATAGGCAATTTGCAATGCCTTCTATGCATAAGGTTGAACCCGATGCTCTTCTCATCCCTGTAAATGAGAAAGCCAGTATAATCTGTATGATATTTTCTTATTCATTCAAGAGAGAATGTAGAAGTTAATAAGTGGAATTATTATGAAATTTATCTGAAGCTATATTAATAATTGTTACTTAAGTCATCAGTAGAGATGGAACTAGCATTTTGAGACAGGAATTGTATAATTAGGAAATTACTATTGCCATATTTATGGAGCTTCCTTTAGGGTCCTCAGAGTACCATTTTGGAGAATAATACTGTCTCTTTGTCTAGATGATTAGTGCTAAAACTTTGTATAACTGCATATAAAAAATCCACATAACACTGAGAAGTTACTATTATATTCAAGTTTTCAAGTAACAGGGAGGGAGTCATGATGTAGATTTATTATATTCTGTTATCCATGTTCCATTGGGACCTACAATCATAAAATAGCTGGCTGAGGTTAGGGTTACAGACTATGACCATGAAACCGAATGATGCTGACTTAAACAAAATAGGAATTGAACCACCAAATTTGACCCCAGTAATTGCATGCTCTAAACAACTGAGATTTGCCAGCATCTGAATAAGATTCAACAAATTCATTCTCTGGAACTAAAAGTCTGAATTTTCTTTAAGAGTACCTAATGTATTCGCTTAGCCAATAGATCCAGTACATATTTAATTTTTAATATATCCATGTCATACTATGTACCATTTACTATACATAAAAGTTACACTCTCTCTTCAAATATAGACATAAAATATCTAAGTCATAGGATTACTGTTAAAAATTATATAATAATTGTGAAAAAACACTCTAATACACAACACAAACATAGTAGATCAATATTATTGTCATAATTAGAAGTTTATCTTTTCAAAAACCAGAATTTTATATATATATATATATATATATATATACATATATATATACATATATATATAAAATAACAGTAAGGTACATATATGGGAATGAAAATTATTAAGAGAAGAGTGTTATGATTAGATCTGTGTTTTAGAAAGACTACTCTGGAAGAAGTATGGAGAATGGATTGACAGGAGATGAGGGGTATGCAAGAGTGGGACCAGGGGAGCAAGAGACATTGGCCACAAGGAGACCAGTTAGGATACTATTGCAAACAGCTCAAGTAAGAGATGATCAGTTCAAGAGACATTATTGAGGGTAGCATTAATAACTTTTTGCAATCAATCGATAGGTGGGCTGTTGAGGGGGTGGATATAAAGGAGAGGAAAAAATAGTAATTCTTCACACCTGAAAAGTTAGAGCCACAAAATAGTATATAGTATAAACCATCACTTTTCTCTCTCATGTACTTTAGACAATATAAAAATTCATTTGGCTCTTCTGTATATGGTGATTGGACAATCAAAGTTTTTCCTTTCCATTTGTTTTCTGCTCCTTCTGAGAGCAATATCAAGGATCCACAAATCTCAAGACTGAGTTCTGCTCCAAGAACTTGGTATATCGAGCAGTGGTACCTTCCAAGAGGGCCTGTGTAAAAGTACTAGGGAATGGGTTGGTCCCAGTGGGGCACTCATCTATGTATGCCAATAGCTGTTGAGCCAAGTGGGGAATCATATTATTGACCAAAGAGGACTGCAAAAGTTTCAAGTTTGGGAATACCAAGTGCTAGCTTCTAGGGTAAGGCAAGACAGTAAGAGGAAAAGTAAATCACGAGGTCAGAAATTAGAACAGACTTGAAGATGAGTTAGAAATGAGTATAAGATACGTTGAGGTGAATGGTTCAGTTCAGAAGTCATGTATTCTGAAAAAAAAAAAAAAAGAGGGAGGCTTGTTTTCATGTAGCATAGGCAGGTTAGTACAGGCAAATACCCGATAGCTTAAAGGCACAGAACAGGCCCAGACAACCTATAAGGAATCTGTAATCCAAAGTATCTCTGTCTCAAGAGCTGAAACTTACATTCTTATAGTAGAGCTTCTGATTTGTTTCAGTTTCGCAAGATTTGCAGTAGAAATATATATTCTTAATAAGTAAAACTATAAGTTCTTTCACCCCCTTGAAATTCATGGGACACATGATTTCTAATCTAGAATTCTAAATCCAAGTCTATCTTTCTCATTCTATTGAGTTACAATTTTCAAAGACAATTCCTCTAATTTATAAACACAGGCTGCTTCATTAACTATGTTTAACAGGTAGTGGAGGCTTAGTTACTGACAACTATCAAGCAGTGACTTAGAACACAGCCCTTGGTTTTCAAATTTGCTGTAACATGATACAGAGCACAGAGTACATATTTTACTTCAGGAGAGATGTCTAATTTCATTACACTTTTTGCTCAGCCAGCCATAATCTGTGCATGTTGCTCTAGGCTCTCCAATAAGTTCATACTGGCCTTGTGGTTGACAAACTATAAAACAAGGGAGTAGGAAAAATATAAAAAGGAAATGCAGTGGATTTCCCCCCCCCCAAAAAAAGAAAAAATACATTAGTAGTTATAAAAGGGATAAAAAACTTCAGCAAGAAAAAGCTTGTGAGGGAGAATTCAAGCTGGAAAGGATCAGTAATCACAGCTGAGTTTCAACCTTTGTTCTGCTCTAAGTCTTCTTCCAGCCTTTTAGCTGGGACAGTCACTGCCACCACCATTCCTGGTTTCCAGCAGTCCTCTGATTGCCCTAGCTCTCTTGGACCAGTTATGGGCAATCCTTTTGTTTTATTAGAACAGGGTTGGCATTTTTCAAGTGGATTTTTACTAAGAAGGAAAATGGAAACAAATCAAGGAAACTCTGTTTCCTGGAACTGAACGGAATTCTTTATTCTAAGACAATGATCCTTAAAGTGAGGTCCCAAGATCAGTGGTATCAGCAACAGTAGGGATCTCATTAAAAATGCAATTTTTCAGGCCTCGTCCAAGACCTTCTGAATCAGATACTCTGGGAGTGAGGCCCAGACATCTGTCATTTAAAAACCCCTTCAGATGATTCTAATACAAGTTAGAATCAAGTCAAGTTTGAGAACCACTGTTCTAAGGAAACTGCAACCAAATCCTAGGTAGTATTGACCAGTCCCACCTACAGACCCCACAGCCTCATCTTCCTTCCTTCCTTCCTTCCTTCCTTCCTTCCTTCCTTCCTTCCTTCCTTCCTTTCCTCCCTCCCTCCTCCCCTCTCTTTCTTTCTTTGTATCAACCGTGTTTGGTTTTGTTTGCCTATGGCCTGGTCACTAGTGGTGAACTCTACCTTTGGAGCAGTGGACTCTATGTTCTAGGCTACCAGGTGCACCAAATATTACTACAAATTACTCCAGGAGCTCTCACATTCTTCCCCCAGCCCCAATTTTTCATGTGCTCTGCACTATACTTAGTACATTACACTCAGTATTTCACTTAATCCTCACAACAGCTCTATAAGTTTGGCGTTATTACCTGCATCTTCCAAATGAGGAAATATAGATTCAGAGAAGGTGACTTGCCCAAGGAATGCCAAATAATAAGGGCAGGGCCAAGAGTCAAACCTAGGTGTCTATGACTCCAAAGCCCATACTTATAACTTTGGTTTCATACTATCTCCATATAGTCACATGGCCCTCATGCCAGGTACCATTGTATAAGCAGCTTCTATCATCACATATAAACTCACTATCTTGGCTCGCTGACTCCCTATGCACTGGCCCTTTCACCAATAGTATCCTAAGACAAGTTACTTAACCTTGCTGAGCTTCAGTTCCCTTGCCTATAAAATGGAGATATAATTCTTATCTCAGAGGGTGACTGTGGATCAATGTATATGAAAGTGTTGTCAATCTTAATAGAAATGAAAAGTATTATATTCAACCTACAGGTTAGAAAATGGAAGGTCAGTGTGGTTACCTGACTTAGACAAAAATGGTTGCCTTTCCACCTGTTATTGAAGGTATGTGGAGGCCTCTGCTCCCAAAATATCTCTACTTGCAGCTAGAAGTAGAGACCCTATTTAATAAGTAGTCTCATTAAGATGAAAATGTTCTCAGGCCAGGTTTTAAAATGGGCAGAACACAGATACATTTTGAACAAAAGAGGTAAGAATGGCCTTGAATCAGGGTACTGCCTGGTGAAGTACTGGTTTAGCCATTAACTACTGCAATGGGCTTTGGGCAGCCAGAGGACACAGGGTCAGGATGAGGAAAATGAGGACAGAGCAGAGACTTTGCTGTGAGAAATAAGAGAGCTCAAAGGATGGGGCAGCTTCACCATTTTGCTTATGGCCCAATTATTCATATTACCATTAAAATCCACATTTAGTCCTCCCTCTCTTTTTAAACAATTTTTAAATTGTAGTATAATATACTTCAGAACAATTCTCTTTTCATTTTTCCCTTCCTCATTCTTCTGTTTCTTAGGTTTCCATTTTTTTTTCATTTTTTTGTTTCATACTTCCTTCGCACAAGTAAGTTTAGTTCTCTGTGAACTAGACTTTCACTCCTAGCCTTTCTCTTCTCTGTTTCTTTTTCATGGTGTGCCCAGAGCACATACAATGTTTTAGTAAGGTAGTGGTCACCAAGCTAAGAGAGGACATTGGTGCATTTTGTGGAACTAGCAGTGTTATACCAACCATACAGAAGTCCCAAGCAACACTGCATGAGTCTGTCCTTGGGTTTTGTGTGCATTGATGTCAGAGAAGGCACTCTGTAAGTTTTCATGGGAGACTTTTTATACAGGGATAGTTTTTAAAGCTACTTTCCTGTTTTTCCTGATATGAAATGTATTTTCTCTAAAATGTAAGTTCTTAAGAAAATATGAGCATGAAATAACCCCCAATAAATCCTGGCTTGAGGATGGATGTTAAAAGAAAAACCCTCTACCTGCTCTTTGTGGCAATTCATTCTCCTGTAAGCAATTTTTTTAAAAAGATTCTATTTCTACAAGGTAAAACTTTGTTTTAAATAGGATTCTGTGTAATTTAGGATAACAATGAAAACTGATCCAAGTAGAGTGTAAATTATAACCACCTTGAAATACCCACAAAAATTGTAAACCATTCCACTACATATGTCATCATTTAAAAGGAACAGCCACAGTTTGCCAAATTTATGGCCCATACAACCCAAAATTTTTATAGGGGGACTCTGAAACATGTTGGCAAGTAGGACTGGGGAAGGTGTGGTTGTCTTCCTTAATGACAACCTCAAAGTTTAAAGATAATTTACAAGATTCTCTTAGTAAGCTATCTTGGTTTTATCTTCTACACATATAGTTCTAAATTCTTCTTGACTCTCTTTTCAGCTCAACTGGTACTGTTGCGTGAGGTGGTGAGTTCCCTAGATTTCACTGCCCACTGTTGAAAGTCTCTCTTCCTTTTGTTTGTCTTTAATTTGACTCCTTTAAGTTTGTAGTTCTCTGCTGAGCTCTAGTCAGTAAATAAATAACTTTGACCACTATTCATTTTGACCACCCTTCATGATGCTTTTATAATTAGGATAATGGTAGGACCCACCTCATACAGTTAACAAGTATTGAATGATGCAATGCATGTGAAGTGCTTAGACTGTGCCAGGCACAGAGTAGTAGCAAGTAAGTGGTAATTATCAGTAGTACTAATATTAGTACAAACTTTGGCCATTGCCTTTATCTTAAAGTTTTTGGGTTAAAGAATTCTAATACTTTGAATCTGTCTCTTTCTTATTCTTTCATTCTTGCTGCCCATCTCTATACCACCTTGAGCTCCATTTTGCCTTTCTTAATTTATTGACCACCTGAATTAAGCATTATGTTACAGATATAGCTGTACCAGGTTTTAATCTTTTTTCAAAAACAGGATAATGTATCATTCTGTTGTTGGTCTGTTTTGTATTGATACACAGCATTTTGTTGACCTTTCTAGTTAAAAATAGCACAGAGAGCTGAAAATTTTCCATAAATATCTATAACTCCTAGATCCTTTTTTAGAGCCATAAGTAACATCAGATCCTATTATTTGTATTGTATAGTTAGAATTTTTTACTGTAAATGCTTTACCTTGCTGAGATAATTTACTATTCCCACTCCTCCACTTTTGAGAGGTTTTAATTGTCATTTATCCTATGTCAGCTTGGCGTTTCTCTACTGAGAAGAGCTTAGTGCCAACTACAAACACAGAAACATCACTGTGTATACTTTATTTTACATCACTAATAATACTTAAATAAACCTCAGACCATGGATATCTCAATGCTGACACTACTCCATCAAGAGAAACACCCACTTTTTCCTATCTTCCATTTCATTCTGTATGTTAGCTCATCTTCCATGACAAAATGTTTTCCCAAATCCCATAGGAATTCATTTAACAATAAAAAATTGTCAACAGTATGGAAGTTTGTAAAAGACTTTTTTAAAAGTCTATGTAAATTCTATCCCCCGGTTCCACCTTGTCCATGTGTTATTTACTCTCTTGAGGAGCACTAATAGATTAGTCAGACATGATTTTCCCTCACAGAAATTCTACTGCCTTCCTTCTGAAAGGTCATGTTTGACTGTGACTTTATATTAATTATTTGGCCTTAAAACAGTGGTTCAGAGATTTTCAGATTTTGCTTTTTAAGAAATTTTTTCATATAATCATTAAATGTTAGTGTTGGAAAGAACATTAGAGATGGCTTAATTCTCTTCTCTTTAGGCCTCAGGAAACTGAGGCCTAAAAATGCTTCTGCCAGACTCATTTTTTATTAATCTTTTAATGATTTGAGTAAAATTCTTATTCTGAATTGTGCTCATATGTTTCATCTGATGTCTCAAATAGAATGTGTTTTCCTTACCATGAAATATCTAATAGATATAATTTACAGAAGCAAAATGTTTTTAAGAACTCATTTGTTTTTAAACAGGCTTGTTACACTTAACTTCATCCTCATACTTTAGATCACTTTTTATTTTGTTGTTCCTATTAAGAATTCTACCCCCAAAACATACCTCTTTCTTGTTATTCTTAAAATCTTGTTATTCTTTAAATCCTCATTTAAAGTTCAAAGGTAGGCAATATGAATTCACAATATTTGAAGACAAGGAACTGGATACATTTGGGTTGGAGGAAGTAGTGACTGGATAAGGTCATCAGGATGACTCTTGGGATGCAGTTAGTGTTCTGTTTCTTGATCTGGATGACATATTGATAAGTGTGTTAACTTTGAGAAAATCCATTGAGCTGTTTGACACTTATGATTTGTGAAGCTTTCTGTATATATGTCATACTGCAATAAAACTTTAAAGAATAAAATAACACTCAATTAAGCCCTTAAATCAACTTGATTTGGTAAGTATTTTTATTACCCAATTTGACGAGGAAACTGAGTTACAGAGAAACTTAGTAGCTTGCTGAAGAAATAAGACTGGAATTTGAACTTAAGTAGTCTGGCTCCACATTCATGTTCTTAATTAGCACACTATATACTATCTCAGAATTAGTTTTTTTTCAATAGCAAGGTTATTTGCTTTCTAATCTTATAATAACTTTGCATTTAACCCTAACTTCACTTACTTTTGTATTTTCCCTCAATTTATAACAGCACCCCTTGCTTCAATGCACATGGACACAGATACACACATGAAAATGCATTAATGACATAATTTCCCTGGCCTTCTCATCTCTCTTTATGACTTTCTGTGTCCCTCACAGATGTTCATTGTCAGTTTCACCAGGAAACTGAAGTATATAAACCCCAACCTGAAACTCTAAGAACATTCTCAAAGAAAAGAAAATCACTTTAAAAATTGCTACAACTAATCTCTAAGAGCAGATATCACACTGTAATTTTTTGTTCTAACCTAAATATTTTAGAGATTCTAAAATCATGAAAAGGAGAACTGGGCTGATAGAAGCTTCATTCATCCCCTCATGTGACCACATCAAAGTTGAGAAGGAAACACGGAGCAAACAGCAAGCAGAGTCACCTGGGGGTCTAGATGAACAGAAGCCTTACACTTAGGGAGAGAAATAAAAAATCATCCTACAACAATTGGAGGTAGGAGGGGGCTAAGGTGTGAGGCTGCCTGGTCTTCAGTGGCTAAGTGGAACATAGGCTACCACAACACTAGCCAGCATCTGCAGACACTTCTTAAAGGCGCCCCATCAGCGATCAGACTTTTGCGGTGACAGACCTGCTCACTCTTAGCACCAGTGCTGGGTGGCTGCTCAGGAATCACCAGGGACTTACAGAGAGACACTGAGTTCTCAAAGCAAGGGCTGAAGGCAGGCTTTCTACTGGGTGGAAGTGCTGGTGGTATCCATTGCTCCTCCGTTAAGGCCTCTCCACTCCCAGTGTGTGGACTCAGCACCAGCATAGCTAAAACATCGTCAAACTGGACAACAGAGGTTGCTCCACCCAGAGGATTCCCTGAAACTTGGCCTCTCCCAACTCGTAGCCCCTCTCAAGCCACATCCAGTGATGTCTTGGGGCAAGTCCAGTGCCACTTGCTCAGCAGCATGAAGACTCACACTGGAGGCAACTGAACTTAGTTTCTGGCATGGCCTCTTGAGGTAACTATAAGCACAGCATCTGTGGATTGCTTGCTGAATCTTAACAGGTGGTCCCGGAGGAGCACAAGCTAGGGCTAAACTTGGCCTATAGCTGAACTACTCTCAGGAATGTGCTGCTGTACAGCTATCACACAAAGCCACACTAAAATTGAGAGACTTAGAAGTTTTGATTAGTACACCGAAACAGATATAGAAAGGCAGCCAAAATGGGAAGACAAAGAAGCAGAAACTATATGAAATCAAGGAAAAATGGAGTCAAACAATCTCACAGATGCAGAGTTTAAAACACTGGTTATAAAGATGCTCAATGAAATTAAGGGAAGTATAAGTGAACTCAGTAAGAACATTAAGAAAGAGATAAAAAACATAAAAATGGAAATGGAAATTATAAAAGGGAACCAGTCAGAAAAGAAGAATACATTATCTGAAATAAAGAGTTTATTAGAGGGAATTAACAGAGTGGAGGAAGAAGAGGATCAAATCACTGATATAGAGGATGAGGAAGCCAAAATACCCAACCAGAATGGCAAGAAAAAAGTAACCAAGAATATAGTAATAATATAGGAAGACTATGAGACAAAATTCAGGCTAACAGCATTTGTGTCATAAGGGTATCTGAAGAGGGAGAACAAGAAGTTGAACATATATTTGAAGAAATAATAATGGAAAACTTCCCTAATCTGGTGAAGGAGATAGACATACAACTCAAGGCAGCTCAGAGTCCTCCCCAAAAAATGAACCCAAAGAGGAATACACCAAGACAGAACATAATTAAAATGTCAAAGGTTAAATACAAAGTGAGAATCTTAAAAGCAGCAAGAAAAAAGCAATTACCTACAAAGGAGCTCCCATAAGACTGGCAGCCAATTTCTCAAAAGAAACTATGCAGGATAGAAGGGCTTGGCACAAAATATTCAAACTGGTGAAAACCCGCGATCTACAATCAAGAATACGTTATCCAGCAAAGATATAATTTAGAGTCAAAGGACAGATAAAGAGATTCTCAGGCAAAAATAAGCTAAAGGAATACAGCAATTGTTGGAGGGATTTCTTTAAGAAGAAAAAACATGTATCAAAAACATGAATAAAGAATGGTAATAACTACATTCCTATCAACAAGTACCTCAAATGGAACAGAATTACGTGCTCCAACAAAGATAGGGAAGCTGAATGGATAAGAAAAGAAGACACCTACATATGCTGCCTATAAGAGACTCACTTCAGATTAAAAGACACACACAGACTATAAGGAAGGGGATGGAAAAAGATATTGCCTTGATAGACCTAGAGAGTATTGTGTTGAGTGAAGTGAGTGAGATTAAGACAAATACATGATTTCACGTACATATGGAATCTGAAGAACAAAATAAACAACAACAACAATAACAACAACAAAAATGGAAACAAACTCAGAGATACGGAGAATATTTTGAGGGCTACTAGACGGGAGGAGTGGTTGGGAGGATGCTGAAAAGGGGCAAAGGGGTTAAGAAGTACAAATGGATAGATACAAAATAGTTATGGAGATATAAAGTGTAACATAAGGAAAATAGTCAACGATGTAAAAAATATGTAAGGGCAATGAAGGATACCTGATTTAGTGGGATGGCCACTTTGTGAGTTCTATAGATCTTTAATCACTGTGCTGTACAACTGAAACTAATATATTATTGTATGCCAACTATAATTGAAAAAAAAACTCATTGAATCAAACAATGTAAATATGATCAACTAATTATCTATTATACCTCAATAAAGCTGAGGGGGAAATCGCTAAAGGAAGGGAAATATTTTTGGCACACAGGATTCCAACTGAGTCTACCTCTGATTGCTATATAACTACTGGGAAAGTTAAATGCTTTTGTAAATAAAGGTTAGATTTTCAAAGATTCATGAAGACTGCTAAGACTAGTGGAGGCTCTGGGGAAGAGGCAAATGGACAGGGGAAAAGAATTAACGCTATTAGTGAAGTGCCAATTCTGTGCTAGGTATCGCATTAGAGCAGTTTATGTCCATTATCTCATTTAATCTTCACCATCACCATGAGAAGGAGGTATTAACAATCCCCATTTTTCTGATGAAGAAAATGAGGCTCAGACATCAGTTCACATAGCTAATTAGGTCTGTCTGGCTCCAAAGCCCATGTTTGTTTGTTTTTTTTTCCATTAAATTGTAGTACCTTTCAAAAAGTAGACGCCTCTTTGCCTGTTTTAGAGTAAAAATATCAAAGGAAGAAGAGAAGATAATGTTGTGAGTAAACATATATATTTTTCTTTTAAAAACTTCTTACTAAAAAAAGCTCTTACTATTTGTAAACAATACCAAGCTGTTTTGTGAAGGAAAAAAAAGGTGTTTTGAGCAACATTACTACCAGTTAATTCCACCCGTTACAGTGAATCATACTTTTTCCCTCGGCTTGGAGAGTACTAAAGAAAAAAAGTTTTAAAATGTTATAGATCTTATCACCTTTAGAACAAAAATTCTCACTAAAAATGCTGTGACCCAATGATAATTAACAATTGGAGTAAATTACAGTAAATTAAAATTTGTATACCTATGATCCTGCCCAAAAGTCATCCATTAGTCTTGAGTTTTTCAATATTCTACATATAGATAATGAAGCACTGTACCCTCCATTCCTTATAATCAGTAGAAGTATAGTGGGTAAAAGCACAAATTCTGATATTCAAATATAGTGGTTAAAAGTTCAAATTCTGGTTCCACTCCTTAATAATCATCTGACCTTGGCTTGTAGGGTTGTCAGATTTAGCAAATAAAAATACAGGAGAGCAAGTTAAATTTAAATTTCAGATAAATAATATTTTTAGGTATAAATATGTCTCACATAATTATTCATCACTTATCTAAAATTCAAATTTAATTGGGCATCATGTATTTTATCTAGCAACCCTACCTTGGATGAGTTACTTAATCTCTTTGTGCCTCAGTCTGGTCAACTGTAAAATGGAAATGATATTATGATAGTAGTAACTAGTTCACGGAGCTGTGGTGAGGATTACATGGGAATATATGTAAATGGCAACCATGCCTGATACAGAGTAAGCACTATATAAATGATAACTCTAATAGCTACCTAATTCCACTATTTACATTAATATGAGTTTGCCTTGGGCTTCTCCTTTAAAAAGGACAATGAAAGAATTACTTTACATCTTATTTACTATGTGCAGAATCAAAGTAGAAGAGTGATAACGAAGTGTATTTTTATATATACTAACATTGAATGCCTTATTTTTTTACTAGGAAACATGTACAATAACCTAACACTTTACAACCCAGAAACAAATTCTTCTGTTATTGTGCATATAAATGATCTTTCCATACAGCAATAAACTTTTTATAATTTGAGAGTCTGGAAAAAATAAGAAAAAAATTTTAGTATATATTTCATGAACTATATCAACATTAAAATTTAAGAGCTGGTATATTTCAGTTTCTTGTAACACCTGAGAAAAACTCAAACACATAATAAAATGCATTGTACAAAACATTTAAAATATAATCTATTTGTATTTGCTTTCATGATCTCAGATTGTAAATGTCTACCACAGTTTTCACAATTTATATGAAAAGCAAGATTTATCTATGTTAATTTCAAGATGGCATTTAGTCATTTGAATGCTTACCTCCACATATGGTAAACTATAGGGATGTGTGAAGTTTCATAAAAGGTAAATTGCACAGAAAGAATGGAAGAGCCAGAATGGTATAAATGATTCTGAAAAAATGGAGAAATATTAACTAAAGTTGTGCACTTTCACAGCAGGTAAATATCATGGTTTTGCTAGTAATCTGTGCTTTAGATTGCAATAAATTGTTCCTATTTTTCTTTCCATTGTATAAGACACTAACTTGGCTTCATGAAACTAAGCATGCATGTCATCTCCCACCTCATTTTCTTTTGAATGTAGGAGGGGAAATATAATACAAACTGTTCTGGTGCACAATAATCTATTTTACAGTTGCATGCAAGAAAACCATCCCAGAAAACTTGGCAAGATAGCATTCAGATTTCTTCACGTCATTTCTGTCTTTTATTTCATTCCTTCCTTTACTGCCATTATCATGCATGCAAAAAACAATCCATGTATGCAGGAACACAACAGAAATATTTAGTAATACAGTCTTATAGACATGAGATAAACAGTCATTACTTTGAAAAAATGGTATGCTTTCTGTGGATAGATATGAAGTCAGTGGGCATAGGCAGAATTTGACAGGACCAAATCATAAGACAATTTTTCAAAACATGATTTTTAAATAAAAAGTAAATGGTTTCAACTTGGTTTCTATTTTTTTATGTCCTGTATGGAGACCTTGCTTTGAGGTTATAAAGGATTTCTCTCTACAGTTCTTAAATTTATATTTGCAATCTGTCCTCTTGTTATTTTCAATTGCCTTTTGGATATCTTCATTCAGATGTCATGCAGGCACCTTAAACCCAGTGTACCCAAACTGAACTCCTTTTCTTTTCCCCAAACCTGGTCCTCCTTCTGTATGTCCTGGCTCAGTTCCAGGTGTCAACATCTACCCATTTCCTTAAGCTAGATGTCAGCCTCTGATTCTGTCCACATCCAATTGATTGAATGTTGTTGATTCCACCTCAAAATTGTTTCTGGAATCTATCCCCTCCTCTTCATTCTCACAGCTATTAATTTAGTTCAGACTCTCTTCTGTACTTTTACAATGACCTAATTAATAATGACTTCTTACTAGGTTCCTTTGCTTCCAGTCACTTCCATATCCAATCTATCCTTTATGTACTAACCAGAGGTTTTGTTTGTTTGCTTTGTTTTGGTTGGTTGGTAGGTTTTTTTTTAAAAAATACAAATCTAGAACAAATTCCTCTCTTTTCAAAAACCACTCAGTACTCCTAGGAGCCTACAGGATCAAGTTCAAAGTCTTTCGAGTGGCATACAAGGTTCATAGACTTCTCTTTTCAACCTCACTTTTTCCTTTCAAACTCATTGCTGGGATGCTTCATGTATTTTATTTCTTCCTGTTAAACCAAACTACAAGGTAGTCCTCAAAGAAAGCTTATCATTTCTATAAGCTAGTAGTTCATAACCAAGAGGACATATCAAAATCGCCTGGGAATTTTTAAAAAATAAAATAAAATTCCCTTTCTCATCTCAGGCCCACAAAATCAGAATCTGTACAAATGGAGCATAGTATTTGTATTTTAACCAGGTTGTCAGGTGATGAGGGATACACATGCTTAGTTTAGGCACTTGTTTATACCATTCCTTTTACACTAAATTGGTTATTTAGCATCTGTAATGCCCACTCTTTTCCACTCCCTCTTCCCAAATCTCTACCTGGCTACCTCCTACTCATTTTTCAAGGCTTAGCTTAAATATCATCTCCTTTGTGAGGCCTTCTACGATCTACGCAGGTAAAATGAATTGCTCTCTGGTGCCTGTTGCTGTAGCAATTTTTCATGTACTGATACTATAATAATGTTGAGTGCTCCTTGTTTTTTATTTATGGTATTCTCCTGTGAGAATGCAAACTCCTTGTGTTTACTCCCAGGCCTTATCAGAGTTCCTGGCACTGTGATAAAGAAATACGTGGGGAAGAAAAGAAAGGAGGAGAAAAGAAAGTGAAAAAGGGAAAGGTGGAATGGCCCAGGCGTCCTTTGAGGCCACATGAGAGTAGAAAAATACATTGTCTTCTATTTCTTATCAAAAATCTCCTGTTACAGTCTATAATTGAAACCCTGTGGTGGGCCTTATGGTATAACATACTGAATTTTAGCTAATCTTAAAATATCTATTTGGCACAGGAAAAAAAAAAAGAGTAGAGTGAGAGATTTGCTTGTCTACAAAGTTGAGTTTTTGCCCCAGGAACTTCTGGTAGTCCCTGATAACAGTCCGGCAAGGGGTGCCTGTTACTTTACTGCTCTGTTCGTGTTCTCCTGAGTACAACAGTAACAAAACTGTGAGAGTTTTTACTACAGGATGACAGAACCTCAGCAAGCAAGTCGAAGGATAGTAATTTTACATAACTGCCTTTCTTAGAGGTGCTGGCAACAACTTCCTTTTCCTTAGTGTGAGCTGATGGCATAGTCACTTCCTTTTTGGTTTCACTGCCGGTTTTTTCCTGTTTTTAACTGCCACCTTTGACTAGAACTGTTTTCTTGAGAAGCCTACAAATTAAAGACCAAGCAGTCAATTCAAGACATTTAAAAGAGTTAATTCAGAGGGGAAAATGTCACCTAAATTGGTTATTTAGCATCATTTTGTCATAACACATGAAAGGTTCTCCTTTGACTAAAAAACACACACTGAAGGGGAACCAGACAAAATGGCATAGATGATAGAAGCTTCGTCATCCCCTCTTGCGACCACATCAAAGTGGAGATGGAAACATGGTGCAAACAGTAAGCAGAATCACCTGGGGGTCTAGGTGAACAGAAGCCCTACAACTAGAGAGAGAAATAAGAAATCACCCTGCAACAGTTGGAGGTAAGAGGGGGCGAAGATGCAAGTCTGCTCGGTCCCCAGCAGCTGAGTGGGACAGAGGCTGTGGCAGCCTGCAGCTGCATATGTCTCCTAAAGGGGCTGAGTCCATGACCAAACTTTCACGGTGACACACCACCTCGCTCTGAGAGATAAAAAACACAAAAATGGAAATGGAAATTATAAAAGGGAACCAGTCAGAAACGAAGAACACATTATCTGAGATGAAGAGTATATTAGAAGAAATAAACAGAGTGGATAAATAAGAGGAGCGAATCACCAATATAGAGGATGGGGAAGCCAAGGACACTCAATTAGAAAGGCAAGAAAAAAGAAGCCAAGACCAAAATAATAATTTAAGAAGCCTATGGGACACTATTACATGTAAAAATATTCATGTAATAGGAGTACCTGAAGGAAAACAAGACGTTGAAGAGCTATTTGAAGAAATAATGATGGAAAACATCACTTACCTGGTGAAAGAAATAGACATAAAACCCCAGGAAGTTCAGAGATCCCAAAAACCAGGAACCCAGAGGTCCACACCAAGACATCATAATTAAAATGCCGAAGGTTAAATACAAAGTGAGAATCTTAAAAGCAGCAAGAAAAAAGCAATTACCTACAAAGGAGCTCCCATAAGACTGGCAGCCGATTTCTCAAAAGAAACTATGCAGGATAGAAGAGCTTGGCACAAAATATTCAAACTGGTGAAAACCCACGATCTACAATCAAGAATACGTTATCCAGCAAAGATATAATTTAGAGTCAAAGGACAGATAAAGAGATTCTCAGGCAAAAATAAGCTAAAGGAATTCATCAACAGCATGCCAGTATTATAGCAATTGTTGGAGGGATTTCTTTAAGAAGAAAAAACATGTATCAAAAACATGAATAAAGAATGGTAATAACTACATTCCTATCAACAAGTACCTCAAATGGAACAGAATTACGTGCTCCAACAAAGATAGGGAAGCTGAATGGATAAGAAAAGAAGACACCTACATATGCTGCCTATAAGAGACTCACTTCAGATTAAAAGACACACACAGACTATAAGGAAGGGGATGGAAAAAGATATTGCCTTGATAGACCTAGAGAGTATTGTGTTGAGTGAAGTGAGTGAGATTAAGACAAATACATGATTTCATGTACATGTGGAATCTGAAGAACAAAATAAACAACAACAACAATAACAACAACAAAAATGGAAACAAACTCAGAGATACGGAGAATATTTTGAGGGCTACTAGACGGGAAGAGTGGTTGGAAGGATGCTGAAAAGGGGCAAAGGGGTTAAGAAGTACAAATGGATAGATACAAAATAGTTATAGAGATATAAAGTGTAACATAAGGAAAATAGTCAACGATGTAAAAAATATGTAAGGGCAATGAAGGATACCTGATTTAGTGGGATGGCCACTTTGTGAGTTCTATAGATCTTTAATCACTGTGCTGTACAACTGAAACTAATATATTATTGTATGCCAACTATAATTGAAAAAAAACTCATTTAATTGTACAATGTAAATATGAGCAACTAATTGTCTATTATATTTCTATAAAGCTGAGGGAGGCGGGGAATCGCACACTGGAGGGCACAAAGAAGTTAGCTGAATTTTTTACAAAGAACCCAGTCACCCAAACAATCTGTCCTAGAAACTTCCTGGTTTCTTCATGTCCCCCTGTTGGCAACACAAAACAATCATTATTGGATAAAGGGTTTAGCAAGCAGTGGTCTTGTCACTTTTCAAGGGACTGTGAGTACATGCAAGCTTCTGAGGGCTTTTACCTTCTGCCTAAAGCATCTAAAGATCAACAATGAGACTCTGTGAGAGTTTAGGCAGGCAGCAAAACTGAAACCAGGAAGATACCTCTTAACATTCTAACTTTTGACTCCTACCTCTACATATGAATGAAATTTTCCTGGCCATGTTTACTTCTCTCAATTCTGTAACCAGTTGGTGAAGGCAAGAAGTTACAAGCTCAATTCTTTTGGTTGATAAATGCAAATTTTTCAAAGTGAGTAAGCATATGTGTAAAGAAATGTTATAAGCAGGAAACCACCTAAGCAGCATATGCTTCCGTGCACCTCCTCTATTGCTCTATTCCCCTCAGTAGTATCAGGAAGTTAAGATAGCAAGAAAATTCTGCTGTGCTAAGTCTTAGATACTAGTTTTTGTTATAGATGATACTGTGGTACAGTATTGTGCAAGCCCCAAAAGGTGCAAGCTTACTCAGGAGAAGTAATTATGTAGGTTTAATGCTCCTTGACCACGAATTGATTCAATAGATTTTCCCTTGGGATGCTTTGCTGGAACAATAACGAGGATACAACATCTGCAAAAACTATTATATCTTGGTTTCCAACTTGATATCCTCAAAGAATAAAGAGGAGATTTGAGGTATCACTTATGCTTTTATATAAAACAAAAGTAAGAGGAACTCTTGAATATTGGACTTCCAAATATCAGTACAGAGACCAAAAGCTAGAATCAAAATATTGATAGAACTTCTATAATTAACCAGATAATTTCCTTTAAATATTCAGATAATTGATAGAAATTCAGATAATTGTATCAATTCGCCCTTACACTTCCTATATTTACATACTTTAAACATTTTAATATAGTTATTTGGCTCAAAATATAAAAGTCCAAAATGTGAAATTCTACCTTTAAATTTTGTAAAGTAGAATAAGAGGTCAAATTCATCTCAATGAGTTTTCACATTTGAAGGCTTTTATGGAATGCCTGGTATATTAGAATATGCTCTATGATTCAATATTTTTAAATAAACCATTAAATTTTCTTAAAGTTATTTTCTGCTCAATATAAGTTTTCATGATGTAGTATTCACTCTTTGGGGCAAATGATCTATGGTTTAGTACAAAAGTTACATAAAAATACTTGTTTGTTTCTAGTACCCCCTTGATGTGGCCCAATATCTTGTGGGGAATTTTGGGGGTGGGCAGCCACCATATTGAACTGAAATCCTCAGGGAACAGCAATCCCCAAGTCTGTTTCTTAGTTAGTAACCCATAATGCAAAGAGTGTAGAGCATGGTTTTTCAAACCTTGGCACCACTGAAATTTTGGGCTGGATAGTTCTTTTTTGTGATGGCTGTCTTATGCAGAAGATGGTTAGCAGCAGTGGATAGCCTCTATCCACTACCAGTAGCACCCTTTCCTCCCCATTTGTGACAACCAAAATTTTCTCCAGTAGGAAAAGTTGCCCCTGGTTGAGAACCATGGCCCTAATGCATTACCTCACTATTGCCTACATTAAGGTTTGTCTGGCCATTTCCGTCTATCTACACTTTAGCTCTGAACTAGTCCATTTGGTCAATATTGACAAATATGGGTAAAATATTTAATATTGAAGATGTGACAGATGTAGTAAGTTGAAATCACAGATTGTAAATTTAAATTATTAAATTTGGTTGAGTTCAAGGATACTGTCTAACTTGGAATTCACTGACTTCACTTAATCTGTATACAACCTTTATTTATATGGTTGTTAAGTATTCATAGAGGCACAAGTCACATCAATCAAGCAGATACAGAATCCAATCTGAGGCATTATGTTACATTATGTCACACAGACATGGGGCTAGGAAATACCATAAGATGTAGTATCTCCCCTCAAAGAACTTTTTCCATCAAGCCGTGGGAATACATTGTAATACATACAGTATTAGACTCTGGGCTGACATTTTGAAGTAAAATATTCAAGTGTCCTTTTTGGGGAGGAGTTAAAAAAAGCACACTTGAATTTCTTATCATTTTATTTAAATTAAAAAATACACATACATATGTGAAAAAGCATAAGCAAACCACAAGGAACTCCATGTAAAAACTCAAGTGATCTCTATCAATAGTAACAACAGACAGTTTATTTATTAGCAGTAGAGGTCAAAGAGTTTATTAAGATATCAAAAGCAGTGTTTCTAAGGAAACGTTTCAATAGTTTAGGTCTCAAAATTTAGCATTTGGTCTTCCACATTCTTATCTAACTCTGGCCCAAAATGATTTCAGGGAAAGTCACTTCTCAGATATGCTTAACTTATTTATTACGCAACTCTCTCTCTCAGGTAGTTGTAAAATTAAAGTAACTGGAAAGAATTAAGGAGACAAAAAAATGAAAGGTTTCACATATAATAAAGTGAACAATTTAAAGATTCAGCAAGAGTAGTGCCTAGGAGTTTAACCAGACATCAATAAAACATGCAGTGTACCCATGCACTATACCAATGTACCTAGCACTATACCAATCTCAGTGAAGGATTCAAAAGAAATACGTCCATCCATTAATTTATTCATTCATTAATTCATTCGACAAATCTCTATTGAGGGCTTACTATGTGCCACACACCATTCTAGGCTCTGAGGATATAGCAATGAACAAAATAGATAAGAACCTTGCCCCCTGAGAGCTGGCGTCCTATCTGAATAATTCTTACATAAGAGAAGTTGGATCTCTGTCCTCAAGGACCTAAATAATCTTGTTGGGCAGACTAAACAAATGAAATGCATGAAATAAGAACAAAACTACAATGTGAGTGCTGTTCTACTGCCATGCAAGAGGAGAAGTTTGAAGGAGGGCTTGGAGCAAGGAGAAAGTTTCAGTGGGGGTGAGCTTTAAGAAGAGATTCAAATGATGGCGCTTGAGTCAGACCCTTGCAACTCAAAGTGTGGACTTAGAATTAGCAGTATTGGCACCACCTGCAAAACTGTTAGCAATGCAGAATCTCGGGCCCACTCCAGAGTTGCTAAATCAAAATCTGCACTTTAAAAATAATCCCAGGGAATTTATATGGACATTAAAGTTTAGGTGGCACATTAAAGTTCTGATCAGGCTGGCATTGTTAAGTGTGAGCTGGGCTAGTGGGATATAAAGACTGTATTGGGGTCTATCATCAGGTTATAAGTAGTAAGGGCCTGGAATTAGGGAACTAGGAATAAGGAAAGTGCAATTATATCATTTTCATCTGGATGGATAAGAAAATATAATATATATATGTGAAACAGAATATAATTCATCCATAAAAAAGAGAAATCCTGCCATTTGCAACAACATGGATGGACCTTGAGGGCAATATGCTAGTGAAGTAAGTCAGACAGAGAAAGACAAATACTGTATGACCTCACTTACATGTGGAATTAAAAAAAAAATACCAAACTTATAGAAACAGAAAATAGATTGGTGGTTGCCAGAGACAGGGAATGGAGGAAATTGGTGAAGGTGGTCAAAGGGTATAAAACTTCAAGTTATAAGATGAATAAGTTCTAGGAATCTAGTGTAAACCATGGCAACTATAGTTAACAATATTGTTTTGTATATTTGAAAGTTGATAACAGGGTAGATCTTAAAAGTTAGAGATACCTAGGTTTAAATTTTCAGCTTTACCACTTTTTAATGATATGATATTTTGCATCCAATTGTTTACCCTCACTGAGCCTTTTTCTTCATCTATAAAATGGGGAAAGCAATATGATCCTAGAGGACCCCTGTAGATTAAATAAGGTAACATGTAGCACTTAAGTTGTCCTTGGCACACACACACACACAAAAATTGGCATCCATTAATAATAACGGTATTAATAGTATGCTATCTTCGAGAAAGTTCAAAAGGAACAACAGAAACATTGAGTGTCTTCTAGAGCCCCAACACTGTGTTGTGTACAGACCTATAACAACCTGAAAGGTTGGGAACTTCATCCTTATTTTAAACTAGCACTTGGGTGTTATAAACATGTAATTAACTCCTTGTGGGTTCCCAGAAGCCTCTTCATAATTAAATCCTTGCAATTGCTATTTTCATTGTTAATATTATTAGGGTACTCTCAAAAGAGCCTGTCTCTCTCCTTGAGTGGAACTTAAAATGGGGTGGAGGCAGGGAGTTGCTGAAAACACTGCTGTGTATGCTGAGTTCAATAATATGTACTGCTACTGATCATCTTCATTACTTTTTCTGTGGATGTACTACCTGTTTTCCAACTTCCTTCTCTCTTACACATGCAGAACTTATGATGAAGAGAAGCCCCAGTCAGTCCACTCTGCACCAAATAATAACCCAAGAGATTTAAGTCAACTGAAGCATGTCTCGGGACGGGGAACATGGTAAGCAGGAAAGCGGCTATGGATCTGCCCAGCTGGTGCAGCCCCAGGCTGGGGAGACCCAACCACAGGAATGAGCATGGGTCCACTGTCTGTGCCCCCACCCTCGACCAGATTGGGGAGCCAAGAAGGACTTCGCGCACTCTCTAAGTTTCAACTCCGAGGCTGCGTGTGCTTCAGCCTTGCATGCCTGCCTGCAACGTGGCCGCATCTGGGAAACGGCTCATATCCTCATACTCCCAGGGTCACCCAAACTCTTCCATTCTCTCTCCAGGCCCAGCCGTAGTCCAGGTCCCCCAATCCCCGGTTCTTCTCTTCATATGCCGGGAGAATCTCTCTCTTATCAGGTTCCAGCAACACCAGGCAAACCCCTTCACTTGGAACCTTAGCTCTCCTGACACCGCCTGGCTGCGGGGTGGAGGCAGGGCCTACAGCGGAACCGCCCTCGACCGCCTCCCCTGCCGGGCGGGTTGCTGGGGCGCCTCCACCTCCTCTTCCTAAAGCCGCGAGGCGCAGACCAGCGGCATCACTCGAGCCCAGGTCCCAGCCACCACCACACAGATCGCTGCGCATCCAAGAGGAGGAGCAGCTGAGGAGGCGGCAGCAACAGCGGCCGGAAGGTGCCAGAAAAGGTAGACTGAGTCCCATGGAGTAGCGCCGCGAACCGCCCACCTCCCAGCCCGGGGCTACGCGCCACTAGCCCAGTAACCCCACCTCGGTGTGTCTTTCCAGGCCCTGGTTGAAAAGCCTGGGCGGGCCGCTGAAATACCCTCTGAGGAGGAGCCAGTCCCAGCCCAAGGCGCCACCGCAGACGCAGAGTGTGAAGGAGCAGTCGCCTTCATGGCCCACTCACCGGTGGCTGTCCAAGTTCCCGGAATGCAGGTGAGAAAGCCCAGGCCTGCCCCGCTGCCCACGTGACTGAGCAGGAGCCCAGCGCGCTCCACTGTGGGTATTGGCGTCGAGGGGCGGCCCCAAGGCTGCCCCAAAGGCAGGGCAGGGCGCTCTGGCCAGGTGACCTGAGAGTTGGGCTCTAAGTGTTTCCTGGATTTCAGGCTAGGTGGTGCACTGCGTGGAGAAGGCAGGGAAGGACTGGGGCGCGAAACGAGGTGGGGGATGTGGGGGAGGGGTATAAAAATAGGCCAGAGCGAGACACCTGCGCCTGCTGAGCGTGGTACCCTTAATAATTGGAGGCAAGAGGACTTGTGACAAATGGAGATGTGTATGAATTTGTGGAGTAAAACTCAAGTCTTGCTCACCGCCACCCCCCACCCCGACACACACACTCACATCTGTTGGGGCGGAGCAAGACAAGGGGCTGTCGTGGCGGCGGCATTAAATTGGGCTCTTCCTGTGTGCGTAGAGCAAAGAGCGAGGTGACTTCTTTTTCCCTTTTGGTGCTGGTTTTTAAGGGCGAGATTGTATCTCACTCCCCCACCTGCCTCAGCTCATAGTGCGGCTTGAGAAATGCAGGTCCCGTATCAGTCGCCTAGAAGGTGTCTCCTGACTCCTCTCTTGCTTTCCCACGAGATGATTGTTGCATGTGGTTAAAGAAAGCTTTTTGTTCTGGTCAAGGGACTACTGCATAGGACCCAACTTCTTCCTCGAGATCTAACCAGCTCCCTCCCATTATATTCTCATTGTATTAAAAAGAAATAAGATATGGTTTTAAATTGATGCATTTCAAGCTATCTATAAATGTTATCCAAGTCTACTAACTTTTAAGCATTCACATTTTATTTTTTTCCTTTTCTTGCTAGCCCAAACAGCCCATTTATGAATAACTCAGAGACTAGAAACACTAAAGCATCAGTCCCTCATTATCTTCTAAAAATGTGAAACCAAACTTTTCTCAAGTTCAGAAGAAAATGTTTAAAATAGTAAATAGCTTATGTTTCTAGTAGCAATGAAAGAGCTGTGGATTGAGGCCTCAATTTACTAATTGAAGCATGGAATTCATCTTTTTTTTTTTAAAGGCAATTGGTCACATTTTATGCATAGTCACAAAAAAAGTGATTTTTTCAAAGATACTTACCCCCAAAGGACCATTTGCGTCAGACATATATTTGTACTAAGACTACTGTATATCCTAATCACCAAGTCTTTAAGCTGAATATAGGACAAGTCTGCGTTCAGTCCCAGGAAGTTGGTGTGTATTTAATAAAAAAGAGGGGAAGGAAAAGAGAAATGAGAAATATTAGGGCTTTTAAAAAGATTAATCCACTTAAGCTTTACAAAACCCTCAAACTTTCTTCACAGACCACTCCTCTTTCCCTCCCTCTTTCCTCCATCCACCCTGCCCCACGCCCCATTCATTCAGTTATGCCTTTGATTGTATCAAGAGATTTAGAAGTTTGCAATATTAACTACAGTTTTGTTGTCTGATGTGGAATTAAGTATGAAAAATTCCCTCACTCTACCCTCATTTCCATTATGTGGAGAGTAGAATGTTACAGATGTAAAGTTTGTCTCTGAGGGTTTCCAGGCTTTTCTCACTATTGTGTGCATGCATCTGGAGAGTGAGTGCCTCCCCTTTATCAAGTTTGTGATTCTGGAAAACTGTGCTAAAGAGAAATTAGTTTCTGATCTTTATTTCATTTGTCTTGACTTTATTTGATTTATAAGGTTTAGTAACTGCTTACTGTTCAGTATTTCTTATTTCACCCTGCTTTGTTGAATTATCCAAGTTCCCTATCTCTTGAATTTTTAAATGTTAATTAAGGTGATTTAGAATGTGAATCATGTATTTTAAATGATAAATTTTGCCTTTCACTTTATGCCATCCCAAAGTTGTGATTACTTTCTCCAATCTATTTTAGAGAGGGTAATCATCTCAATATTAGCAATGAAGAGAGGAATATTTATCTGTCACTTTTTCTGTCTTAATGAAAATGGTAAATTCTTAATTTCTTATTTCCATGTTCTATGTAGATGTGGTTCCTTAGCATTTGGTGCAACACAGAATGCTCCCCACAGTTAAAATTGTGCAATGCCCTAAAATAAATTTGATGGAATGTAGTGTGACTTTTGAGCTTAGATTTATTTTATTATTTTTTGTTCAAAAACATTAAAGATAAGATGCAGAAATACATCATGAGCTTGCGAAATTTTCCTAGAGTTTTGTTAAAGAGTTAGGAGCAACTTCTATAGTAGTAAAAAAACTTGAGTTAGCCATGTGTTCCTGAAACTACCGTATAGTATTTCTACAAATCAGGATGAAGTGGTCAACTGGCCTATAACTTTTTAAGAGGTTATTTTAGAGAATTATGAAGATTGATGAAAAATATGATTTTTCCAGAAATAAAAACAAAATTACTTTATCCACACTGTTTTTTCCCTGCCCCCCAGGAGAGCCGTGAAGTAGAGGCTGAACTACCTGTTCTATCACTTAAGACTTATAGCATTCCTGACTTTCAAACAAAGAAATTTCTATTGCCACTAGTTTAAAATAGAAAAGAAACTTGGAGTGACGAAAGAAAAACCCAGGATTTGGTCTAGTTCAAACTCTTTCTTATGAATTAGTTATTCAAATTCATATTGTTGATATTTCTTAAAATTATGATAATGAACTTTTTTGCCATATTACACCAAATGTCGAGGATATGAATTTTTTTTGTTCTGAATTTGTGCTTGCTTCTTTAGGATATAGGTAAAGTATTTTCCATTCTAGGAAGTAAACTCTCAAAAAATATTAATAGCACAACTTTAAAAAAATAAACCAATAAACCTGTTCCTTTCCACTCAAATATTTAATGATTTTAAAACACGTTTTTTTCTTTGAAGTGTTCAGTTATAAATCACACGAGTTTAAAATAGTTCTCTTAGAAAACCTGCATTAGTATTTATGAAGACAAGCATTCTAAATTTGTTGTTAAAGCTTTTATAAAAGGTAGGTAGAAATATGAAGTTAAATGTTGAATTGGAGCACTGTTTTAATGTTATGCTTATTGTGAAATAATTTTTTCACAGTGCCTGATAAAGAATTTAAAAATTAGCCTTCCTGTATCTTTATATATGAACAAATTGGTACGATTTTTAAATGGTTATTTGAGGTGTGCAATGGAAACGAATTTTAAGGATTAATGAACACTTCATTGAAGACTTTAAGAAGTAGAAAACATTGTTTTGCATTAGTGAACTTAGTTACTGGGTTCTGGGACGGATACAGAAGTATATAGTACATGATTTCTGCCCTTCAAGATCTTAAAATATTGGGGAGTTAAATCTAGCACGTGAAATATCAAATAATGCAAAATCTGTGATAGTATATATTAAACCTTTCTGACTGGAAGAATCAAAGGCTTACAGAAAGTAAACTTACCCCAAAGGATTATTAGGAACCATATGGGAAGAGCATTTATAAACAGGGAAATATCCTGAGTAAAGGCCTGTGAACAGGGAAAGACACATCTGCAAGTGTGCGTGCATACACAATTTTTGAGAGTGGGATAAAATCACGCGGACTATGATGCAGAATTCCTCTAGAGAAATAACAGGAGGTAAGATCGGAAAATGTGATTGGGTCCAAATTATGGTGGTTCTCGAATTCTAGGGAAGGATTTTGGCCTTTGGACTAAACATTTCTGAATAAGGGACACTCAGTGAACAAAGTTATATATAGGAAGAGAAACTTCAAAGTTGGATGAATGATGAACTGGAGGATTGAGAGACTTGAAGCAGTGTGATCTGCTGAGGCTGTTTCAGTGGGACAGTCATATCTGTGTAGATGCAATGGACTTTACATTAACTGACTGCTTTCCATATGCCCAGTGCTGTGAAGAAAAAATATATATATATGATTACCAGACTTAATAACTAGCTAGTTACAGGTGGAGGAATCCAAGCCTTTGTGGTGTTGTGTGGGGAACTGGGAGAACTATGGTACATCTGAAGGAACTGGAAAGTTAGGGAGAAGAGCCAGATCTACTAGGAAGTTAATGATTTCTGTTTTAGACTTTTGAGGTTTGAAGTAACAATGAAATGACAGAGTAAAAATGTAGAAAAATATGTCTATTACCTTGATTGTGGTGATGGTTTCACTGGTGTATAAATATGTCCAAATTCATCAAATTGTATCCATTAAATATATACATTTTCTGTATATCAATATGCCTCAATTAAGCTGTTTTTTTTTAAGTTTCAACAAATACTTGAAAATATAGATCTGGAGCTTTAGTCATTCATCAGATGTTTATTAAGCATTTACTGTATGCCAGTCTCTTTACTTGAAACTGAAGGATGGGAGCCACCAAAGAGGGAGAGGGTTGTAATGCCAGTGACAAATGTGGAAGTGAGGGCCCTCATGAGACAGGAAGCATAGATGAAGGATTAGCTTGTAAGTAAAGGAACAGTGACTTTAAGATGCATGGGAGGATGAGAAAATGTGTCAGGATCCGAGGGAGTTAACTTAGGGGAATTCTTTAACTCTTTAATGCTCATGACGAAATCTAAATTTGAGAAGAAATTCAGTTTGGTGCCAGAATCTAGTATGTGGATTTCTAAACTTACATCTTCCTAAGGGGCCAATCAGTTTTGCAGTTTGAGGTGGAAAGAAGTGGAAAGCATTGCCTTGCATTGAGAAACCAAACCATTGTCCTCATTGGTAAGTGGTTGATACAGAGATGTTGAATATGCTAATGAAAATGGCAGAAGACCAGCTGGAACAGAATAGTCTAAGAAAGTTGTCAGCTGGGAGAGTTGGAAGTAGTTGGAAGGTATGAAGTTAGGGGACTAGGGACTTTAGGAAGAGTAAACAGTAATTGGGCATGGTAGGACATGTTCCTTGAACACTAATGAAGGTCTGGAAATAGCACTTAACAACAAAGGTCCGTCATGAACCTACCTTGCTTGAGTGTTCGAAAATGAGAGAATATAATTTAACTGGTACTTAGGAACCATTGAATATTGTGATACTGTGAGGATTTTTTATTCTGCCTTTCATTTATTCAGTGACCTTTAGCATTAAGATTAATTGTCATCTGTGGAATATATTTTGAGTTCCTTTATAAAAGGTATTATGATGTATATAGGCAGTTCAGTTAGATCACATGAAAACATTGTCATTATTTCATCCATTTCCTTCTTGATAACCCACATTTTTCTATTGAAATCTAGTCCCTCCCCACACACACCATTACCACCACCAGACCAAAAATGCTCTGCTTGGCTTTCCAGACTTTCTGTTACCTGGCTCCTCTCTACGGATCTAAATTTAGTTATCATTACTTTCCTACAATAAATCCTTTTTGTTCTACCATGCCAGTACAATTCAATAATCACTAACTGACCAAATCACCTGATTCCATCATTCAAGGTCTCTGTGAACTTTCTCTGAATGTTGCAGGCTACAGAAATCTCTCCCATTTCCATGCTCCTATTTTACCTATTGTCAGTAGCAGACAGCCTTGATTTATACTCTGCCTTAGATTTTCTCTAATTATATATGTTATACTTATCTTCCAACTAAGTTGTAAATTTCTTGAAGGCAAGGACCATATATTTTAATTTAATTTGTACAATTAAGTATGAATTATATGTAAAAGTTTTGGCTAATGAGTGCAGCATAGGTTAGACTTTTCTACCTTTTTTCTGTTCTGTTTCTTTAAATATGTTGTGTAATGCTTGAATTCTTATAGATCATGAAGGCTAATCTGTATGTATACAATGTAGACTTTTTGTACTTGCTATAATGATTTTAATGTATTATATGTAATATGTCTAACAATATATACTTGTAACTAATAGGCTGTATATGCACAAAAGCTCTCATTCCCTTGCCTTCTAAGGCCTTGGAGAGAATAAGGAGCCTCAATGCTTTCCTAGTAACGAGGGCTGATTTCAGACAAATTGGTGTCTTTGTGAGGAATAACCTCTTGTCCATTCCCTCTGTTTCCACCCCCCCACCAAAACAAATGAATACGAGAAACTTCTTTACCTGTCTGTCCCAGCTGTCACATTAGAAAGAATCTGATAAATTTCAGAGTAAGGTGTTTTTGATTAGTGGCTTAGTGTATGACCTCCCTCATGGATGTTCATATTTTACAGGGAATAGTGACTTTAAAAAAAAATGAAACCTAATAGAATTTCAGACAGCTTGATGATAATTTTTCACTGAGTTGTGTCTTTTGAAAGAGTGGTGGCTTTACTTTATATTTGTTGCTAGACAAGGGAATTAAGAGAACAAAAATTAACATTATTATAAGGTGTGATGCAAAAAATTCCTTTCCATTTGTCATTATTAAGTCCCAAAGAATTTCCACCATAGGGATATATAAAACAATGTCTCTAGAGGGATATTATGAGGTAACTCATTTTTAAAAAAACGATGATCAGTAAAACATGCACAACTAAAATTTTGACTCTATCTTAAGTACATCTCTCATTTTGTCATATGCTCTTTTAGGTATTATGTGGTAGGGACTGCATCTTTGACTTAATTCTTGTAGAAAGCAAACATTTTTAAAAGATGTCAACTAATTCCTCCCAGCAATCCTATGAAATAGGAAAAGTTATCCAATAGGAAAATGCCTTCAAATTTGGATTTAAAAGCAAAACAGCACATTGCTGGCCAACCATACCCAACATTGTCTTTGTCATCCCTCCCCTAAATCTCATATAATTGAGATGGATCACCTAACTTGCACATTCAAAGAAACCAGGAAACCTAGTTGTAGAGCAGATCCCAGCCTACTCTATTCCTGTATGTCTCTCCCCACTGCCTCTCACCAGCATTTACCTTACTGGAGATAGAGCTACCCTTCCACTCAGCCTTTTCTAGACTTGTTCCAGCATTCACCTGAACGCAGCCCACTGGATTTTTATTTCCTTCATTTATGATATGATATGGATTAAAATGATCAGTGCCCTAAAATATCAGAGTAGCTATTAATATAGCATAGTTCTGGGTATTCTAGCAAAATTAGAACAAAATTATGATTCATACTTCTTGGAGATTAGAGTAAGCAAAATTGTAGACAGCTTAGGTGAAAGAGTTGAAAATATTCTAATTATCTTTTTTTGAGTGTCCACTTTCCTCCTATTTGGTCAAGTAGCTTCTAAAATGTGCTGATGAGGAAATCCAAGGCATTATGTTTTTGTATTTTTCTCATGAAAAATACAGAAAGCTTTTCAACCTTTGTGATTCTTGTAACAGATTGTGTTCTTAGTGATATTTTATCTTCTGAGCCTCTTTCACCTGTTTAAAAAGTGGAGAAAAAAAACTGTAAAACCCTATCAATTTAAAATACAAACGACTGAAAAAAGTAGGATTCAAATCCACTGTCATTGGATTTTTCAATTTTTTTTTTATTACAGAACTATAAGAGTATCTAGCTGAAGAATAATAGTTGATTTGAATTATAGTAACAGCTTACCAGTATCAACTAAATGAAGTTTTACTGGATTTGAAATCCATTACTACAGCAGATATGTTAGGGAATTTCTAAACACACTAGTGAATTACTCTATCAGGTTTCAATAGTGCCTTTTTTATCTCACTCCCCTAGCTTTCCATTAAACCATTGGCTTTGGGACATATTACTTCACGGTATGTTATATTAAGCTGCTACTCAACTGCTTGATACAGTATAATATAAATAACACAGCAGTGTGTAATGGTGGACAACATAGATAACCTGGTGGGGTATAAGTTACTACTAATGCAAGAAAATTTGGGGGAGCTGAGCCAACAGAAACAATAGTCATAATTTCTTCCCAAAACCTCTGCCTCATTATGGCTGCCTACTAGAGCTGGGAAAATTTCTAGACTCCCTAGTCTCAATTTCCTGCTGCCTGCCTTAACTTTAAGCAGAAGCACAAAAGAAACCAGTCAGCAAAGCATTCACACATGCTACTAAGTTTGGTGATAGAAAATAGAACTTTGACCTCTTGTGGTTAAGGAGTCTACAGTCAGTATGTCTGGCATCCTCAGGGAAAGAAGCATATTTCAAACGTATGCTTTTTACGTGCTACTGACCCCCTGGGGAGAACAGTTTACAAACTCTTTAATTAGGGTCCTGTTTGCTTCTCCAGTTTTAGTTCAAGTCCTTCATTTGAACTTAACTCTGAGCCTTCCTATGTCAGTAAGTGGTAATTTATTAGACTTTCTCAGGTTGGACACTGGTGATCAAGGTTTAATGTTTTTACATGCTTAGTTTTCATGAAACAATTGGGTGTGATTTAAGTAGACACTGATACATTTTGAAATCTAAAAACAGAGCAATAGTGATGAATCTTGAATGGGAGAAAACTTCCATAGAAGCATTCTAAAGAAGACTGGACTAAGGAAGGGAACTATCATTTATAGAGTACCTTTCTGCTAGGCACTCGTGCTTTTGCCACTGCACTACATTGTTTCTAGGCAGGGCAGCCTTCAACAGACCCTTAAAGGGGAGCAGGAGACAAGAAAAGGACAGAGGTTCCTTCTATAACAGAGGTTTGAGGGTAGGTGCTTATTGTCATGAATTGTTAGGACCAAATTATAAAAGGCCTTGAATGCCAGACTGAGATAATTATTTTTAACCCAGTCTACAAGGATTTTTTCAGCAAGAAAGTGAATTGATGAAAACAGTGTTTTTTGTTCGTTTTTGGAAGATTGCACTAGGCTTCCAGCCCAACAGGCTGGATTGGAGAAAGGGAAGGCTAGATCTAATACGTGAATATTGTAAAGCCCAGGCTTTACTTGATAAGGATTTGATCTAGGGAAGTAATGGTCAAACTTGAGCATGCATCAGAGCCAAGTGGGGGGTTTTATTAAAACATAGTCAGGCCTCATCTCTGGAATTTCTAATTCAGTAGGTCTGCATTGGGGTCTGTGAATTTGCATTTCTAATGGGTTTCCAGCTGCCCTGCTGGGGGCCACTCTGCACCACTCAAGGAAGACTAACAGACTTTGGTGACTAATTGGATATGGAAAGGGAAGAAACATGATGGGAGATTGAAAACTCAAATATATTGCTGAGTTTGAAAGAAAATGGGTTCATGTTTAGAAATGTTGAATTTTAAGTGCTGGCCACATGTCCAAGCAGAAGCAATTAAAAGGTGTGTTCAAGAGTGAAGATGGAGATTGGAGGTCCTGTATAGAAATAGATAGTAAATGAAATTGTGAGAAATTAAAATAACATGATTTCCAGTTATCCTTTGAAGAAGCCAAACTCAACGTTGTGTTAAATTCTACAGCTTCCAAAATCTCAGTCACCCGTTTTCTTAGGCTTAAAAGTTCAGTAAATGCTCTTATCTTCAAATGCAGACACTTTAATTAAGAACGTGAAATCTGTTTGTGCTTATACTTGTAAAAATGCAATTTGGCTAAAGTAAAATAAAATGCCAGTATACTAAATGCCACTAAGTGACAATATTTTCCCAAAGATAGACATTAAGTTTTTTCCAATTTTGCTACATCTCGTCAATTTTTATTGTTTAGAATCCCTTTCTCTCACCCTGTTAGTAACCCCTCTCCCCGCCCCCCAGCAATATTGTAGACATAATAATTCTGGGCTGCTATTGTGTGAAAAATACCCATTCACAGTCATGCCTTTGGAAGCCAACTTGTTTACGTATGTAAATTCCCGAAGGGAAGAGGAAGTTACTTCTGAATCGTTAAGGAAATATCAAACCACTTCCTAAATGACTTTTCTGACTCCAGCTTCTGCTTCTTAAAATATTCTCTATACCTGTCAGATTAATATAATATATTTCCGTTTGCCAACAGGTACCATGTAGAAGAGCTCAGAGTTTAGTTCAAAGGATTAGAACTGAAAATAAGAGAAGCAAATAAGGACTACATAATGAGTTTGCTGACCCCAAACAATGTGAGCAAACTTGATTACCATCTCATTCACCAGCCTTGGACCGAAATAACTTTTCAACTTCTAAAATGAACACAGGACCAACAACAAAAAATTTATCCTTTAAAAGCTTTGCCACCAGTGAGGATGTTCAAAAGTACTATATACCTGAAACTAATGTAAAATAATAAAACATGTGCAGAAATGTACCTCTAAACACATTTTAAGGGATATTTATCATTAGAATAAATTCCTTGAGTTCCTAGGTGACTTGTTCTCCCTTTACGGAGTACAGTTTATTGGGGCGTAAAAATTCTGATATGTTTACCTTATACCTCACACCTCATATGTGGTAGCTGTCTCTTTTCTAAAATACTTAATTATACTTCTGATTCATTTTTTATTATTCTGAATGGTAGATTAAGTTTTTTTTAGGAGAAAATTGGTGGGCGTATGTATATATGCACACACAAGGTACAGTTGACCCTTGAACAACACTGGGATTAGGGACCCTGACCCCCATGCAGTCAAAAATCTGCATATAACTGTTGACTCCCCCCAAAACTTCAATCATTTCTTGGTATCTGCAGGAAACTGGTTCTAGAACACCCCTTTCTAGCAGATACCAACAATCCATGGTTGCTCAAGTCCCTTATAAAAAAAAAAAAACTCATAGAATAATGCATACGGTCAGCCCTACGCATCTATAGATTCCCAACTGTGGTTGGAAAATACTACTTTCCATTAGCAGTTGGTTAATTTTGCAGATACAGAGGACCAAGTGTACATTTATTTTTTAAAAATCCACATATAAATGTACCTGCACCATTTAAACATGTTGTTGTACAAGGGTCAGCTGTATATTCTACATGAAGTATATTTTGTGCTTGAGAACACTTTTAATCTTTTCAAGAAAATAAGGCTCAACATTTGCCTATAGAGTTTTTAATCAACTCTACCAATTTTAAATATAACTTTTTAAAAAGTAGAAAAGTTTGTTTGTCCTGTTCATTTGTTGCTTTTAGGTTTATATACCACCTATAAGCGATATCATATAATTTTCAACTTTTTCTGTCTGGCAACAAATGAACAGGACAAACAGAGACTCATGGACATAAACAATAGACTAGTGGTTACCAGAGGGTAAGGGAGAAGGGGGAGGTAGATAGGGTAAAGGGGGTCAAATATGTGGTGCCAAAAGGAAATCTAACTACGGGAGGTGAACACACAATGTAAATATATATATATGCCTTACTCTTAAAGTGCACAGCTGAAATTTATTGGATTTCGTTAACCAATGTTACCATAAAAATAAATTAATTAAAAAAGAAAAAAATAAAATAAAACAGTAAAAATAGAGTTCAAAAACTAATAAACATAAAAAAGTGAAAAAAGTAGAAAAGTGAATTGTCAAAATAAAAATGGTTAAAAGATAAGAATATGGTCAATAATTTCAAGAAACAGAAAATTATGATTTGACAATGTCATTTAAGAAGGTCTACATATAACAGGAATTCAGTAAAATTTATGTAAAATTTATGTAAAAATTATGAACTTGGTAAAAATTATGGTATCGTGGATTTGCTAAATATTATTATTGTATAGAAAATACATAGAATTCTCTACCACTTTAAAAAAAATGTACTCAAAGGTAAATACATATGTGTATATGTACTTATGTCTAAATATGTAATGGGGTTATCAGATTTTATACGTGTCACATTTTTATCATGGCTAATTCTTCTTTCTGCCTTTAAATTTTAAACTATTATTATTCTTGAAGAAATTGACCTCACAGTAGTTGTATTCTATGTAGGATACAGATCATGGGAAATAACTTTTAATGAAATTCAGTACCAGTGTTAAGCTATTTTAGTCGATTAGAATTGAATTGAACATTACATAGGATTATATTTATCAAGATTCTCAATTCTCTGCTTATTTTCTCCCATGGAATAGCCTTACAGAGAATCATTGCATCACAGGAATTGCTTTTGATAACTATAAACCAGTTTACCTATTAATAAAAATTGGATGCATGTGAGTAGCATGCAAATGACTTCTAGTTAAAGGAAACTTGTGATCATTGTCTAAGCTCTTATTTTGAAGCTAAAATTGTTATAGGCATGGTGTACTGTGGTTTCTAAGGTGATAGGGAATGAAGTTGGATGGGGCATTACCTTCTGTTTCAGTGACAAACAAAATCTTGTCAGGAAAACTGCTTTTTTTATCTATCTCTTCATGAAAAAAAATGGTGACTGTCACTGAAAGATCTTTTTTACTGAGTCAAAGCTTCCCAAAGGGCACATAAAAAGAAAATGTTGGATTTGACTAGTTAAATAATGAATCAATTTTGAAGGTTTTAGCACGGGTGACACCTCCGTGGTCATCTTTTTGGACTGTGATTTCTGGTAATAGCAAGTGAAAAAAAAAAAACAAACTATTACCGCTGTTGCTATGGATCTTCTGTCTGCTGAGGTTCAGGCATCATTTTGGAGATTGCAGTGTAAATCCTGCTTAAGGAAGGTAGAATTTCATGATACCAGAGGATTACTGCTGCCTCATGAGCAAACAGAAAATATAGGTGAGGGAAAAAGTGTTAGACCCTGGAAGAAGAGAAAGATAGTATTTCCAAGAAAGGAGAAAAGTAGACTTTTGCTTTAAAGATTGATAATTCTCTCTACACATTTTAGAATGGGAATTTTCTCTACTTTCTGCAGAGAAGAGAAAAAGCTAAAACAGAAACGGATATTGGGGAGGTAATAGTAATTCATTTCTTGCTGCTTATGACTTCTGTGATAAGTTACATTTACATAATTGATTCGTTATGGCAAGAAAATGTAAAGAGTCTTCTGGTTGGGAGAAAGCTTGTGAAAGATGATGGGGAGAGCTGACATCATAGGGATGGGGATTTCAGCTGCTTTTCTGTTTAAGATGTGCAGTTTTGATGGTGTGTGTACTGGGGCAATAAATTGTTTCTAGAAAATTGGAGTCATTTTGGGTGACCTTTTTTCCCTCTGTAGTCAAAATGAACATTTTTCATTAAGAAGGAAAAGTGCCAGAAAAGGAAAAGTTATCACTGGATTATATTTGGCTAATTTGGACTGCTATTTTCTTAGAAGGGGAGAGGTTGAAGAGAAGGAATCTTTCTATCAAATGACTAGACTTATTAATTATTATTGTTACTTTTTCAGTAGGTTCTGGACTTAAAATTCTCCAACAGGATATGATTAAAACAGTTCTTTGGAGGATTTCGAATCTGAGTAGCATCTCGGATTTACTTTAAAATAGGTATGCTTAACGACTTTTTAGCACCACTTAATTTGTCTTGGCTGAGAGAAGATTTCTAAATAGTATGTAGTCCAGTTATATTTTTCTAAGAACACTTATGAATACAAAATACTGCTTTATTCTATTGTTGCCTTTTAACTTTCTAATAGTTTAAAAAGTCTAAATGTCTTCATACTTAAAAAAAACAAACATTGTTTTCTGCCCAGGGATTGCAGCCCCCACCCCGCTGCCACCACCCATGCACACACACATTCCAGAGTAGAGACAGCTCTCTCTTATTGTCCATCCACATGCCTAGGTTCTTTGAGAGACTCCATCAGTATAACTAGAAACATTTTAAATTGATGACTCTTGTGTGTATTTTTGATAACAGAACGTCATGCAGTTGTAGTGTATGATCCTAATTGAAAGATCACACACAGTTTTCGATGATTTTTAATAACTCCTTTAACTGAAAAGGTGATGTATATATTGTGAAAGAGTAGTCTTATTTAATATAGCCAAGTGGTTCCAGAGCTTGATTATTTAATTACTTTTTTCCTGGTAAGACAATTGTTTTCTCCTAACTACTAGAATGAAGAATGCAGTATATTCTGTTCCTCTGTACTATGAAATAAAGCCTGCATACATTTCCTCAAATGTAAAGTGAGGAGATTATATAAGTAACCTTTAACCTCTAAAACTAAACTTTGGGGATTCTGCTCAGTAGTCTAGCGTAAGTTATTTATAAATGATAAGGCACACATGGCTATTTAGATATAGAAGTAATCAGGTACCCATTCCAAGCAAATTAGATGTAATTAATTTTCTACTGAGGTAATTAATGTGTAATTACTTTTCTACTACATATAATTATTTTTTTACTAAGAAGTAGTGAGGCTATAATGTTTGGCTTCTCCCTTAAATATTTTTGAATGCCTATATTTTTTGAAATAATAATGATCACCTTCCTCTAGTAGTATTTTTGGAGCTTTGTTAATTTAATGCAACCTTTCTCAACCAGAGTTGTCATCTGAATCACAAAACAGAGAAAATGATTTGGCTTAATGTTTTTTCAATTCTCCTAAGAAGGGCAAAACTAAGACCATTCTAGATTCACTGGACAGTTTAGTTATTACATACAATGGATTCCTTAGAGCTGCAGTCAGCAAACTATAGCCAAGGGCTAAATCCTGCCTACATACAGCCTTTGTGTGTAGCTAGCAAGCTAAATATATTTTTTACATTTTTAAAGAGTTGTTTAAAAAAGAAGAGTATATGACTGAGACTGAAGACTGCGTCTGGCCCACAAAGCCCAAGATATTTACTGTGTGGTCCTTTATAGAAAAAGTTTGTCAACCCATCTCAGAGCATGGGACGCCATTGAGAATTGCTGATCTAAAGAAAGTAAGCTTCTTACAGTATTTTCTCTGAGGTTGGGGATGCAGTAAGATAATAGGAAAGTTTCTTTTTATTAAGGTAACTGTCTTGTATATCGGTTCTATTATTGTAATAATTCGAGGGAAGACTCCAGATTATAGAAAAGAGGTAGACATATTTTGTATGTTTTCTAGACATAAATTTTATGGTTGAATTATATGGAAACTTGTATTGGTAATTATAATCAATGAAGGACATTGATTGCTTTGATCACTATTTTAAATTAAAGGACTATATCTGTTAGAGGAGGAAAATGACTAGAGAGTGTTAAGTGTCAGATATAATCACATTTGTTTCCTCCAGTGCTGAATAAGTGTCTTTACCCTACAATTAACATCTCAGTTATTTTCTTAGCAGTAAGGAGAATAGTACTTAATCAAAAATACATTAAAATAATTAGATTATAGCATATGAAATAGCCAAGCTCTACCAAATGCCACTTAACTACTTGATTTAGTGGGAGAGGTGCCATCAGCCATAAAACATATATTGATAAATCACAAAATTATGAAGGGAGAAAAAGAGCAGCAGGAATTATTTGTAATTAGCTGCTGATTTCCTTTATATCCATATTTAGTTAATCATGAAGTTCTATCAGTGTTTTTCTCCAGAAAATGTCAGACATCATCCCTATTTATACCATGCTATTCTGGCCTTTGTCACTATGTAAGTTCAAGGCAATGTACAGATATGATGGAGCTATCTGAAATACATACTTTATTTTTTCAGACTCCTCTGATGAAAGCTTTCAGTAGCTCCCTACTAGCCTGACCAGAAATTCCTAGGAAAGATGAGTCAAACCAGGCTACCGAGATGGTCAGGAAATGAATTACTGGCTAGCAGAGCTGGTTTTGAGACTGGATGAGAAGAAGGGAAAGAAAGGAAGAGCATGAAATTAACCAAGGCAAGAAAGGACAAAGGGAGTTATAAGATTGTGTTTTTCAAAATGTTTATGGGTCCTTTTGGGGTGGGCAGCAAGGATTTGTTTTGTGAGTGGTACTTTCTCTCTGGTTAGGGCTGTGAAATGATAGGGTACAAGTCAATTCAAGTTGTAGATCACAGATCTTTTTGGGTAGCACACTGTTCAAACCATTTTAATTACTTTGAATTGCTCATCAAGCTTATTTTGGCTATGCAATTCAAGAATTAATGAAGGAACTTTGTCATTTCTCTCCATCTTAAGGTTACGTGTTGATCATTGCCCTCCCTACCCCACCCCCTGCTAGAAATCACTCATTAAAAAAATTTTAAAATCCAAATGTTTTATAAGGTCATTTCCAGTTCTAAAATTCTATTGCCTTTTAAAGTTCTTAAACACATTCATAGGACTTTTTTGAAGGAAAAAAAAATCAGATTTTGTGCTTGTATTCACATTTGGTACTGGATGTTGATTATCCTTATTGCAGAATTACAGTTTTGTTGATTGCTAAATGAACAAGGGCTATATATTTCAACTAATAATATATATATTATCCTAGCCATAGCTTTATGAAGAACATATAAACAAGCCTTGTGCTTATAATGATATTTGTTAAAAATTAGAAGATTCAATTCATATTGGTAGATATCCCATAATTTTAATAGCATTTCCCTCTTTCTTTGAACATTTAAGTTGTCAAATGTGCTTTGGTGACATGAACAGATTTCAGCAATATCAGCACAGATCACTGGAGGTAAAAACTGATGAATCTGTACCTTTAGAGACAGGGATTAAGATATTCACAGCTGCTGTTGACAGTGGAGTATAATATAGGATGGAGTTTGATATATACCTGTTCAGGAAAAGTTGGTGAACTTTGAGAAGAGATTAATTTACAACAAAAAAATGAAGAGTTCTCTAAGCTGGAATTCTTTGGTAAAATAAAAATATGACAATATTTAGAACTCCCCCCCCATATGAACAGGTACTCCCTTTGCAAGGTAAAGAGAATAACAATAATACAATCATCATCAATTAGGATGTTAAAATCTAGCCTCTGTTTTGTTAATATAAGAAATTTATTAACGTAAGCTAATTTCTCATATATATTGGGTGCATCATGTTACTGAGCACAGAGCTAACTTTTATACTAATTTGTAGTAGTTGTCAGCTTAGGTTTTCAGGTAAAACTATTACACATACATCTCATTATACTTGGTTTCTGAGTATATTCTTATTTATTAATGCACTGCTCCAAATCTTTTAAAGAAGTGGTTAGGTCATATAAATAACAATAAGCATTATATTTTTAGCTTTGTACCCATTACATAAACTATACATACTGATATTTTTCACTTACGGGAAATGAAAAGTAGATTGTTAAAAATATTAGAGAACATTCTTTTAGAATATTCTATAATCTCTCTGCTTTATTCTTAGTGTTTGCCAAGATTAAAATTGTTTGCTATTGACATCATCGTACCATCAATATCATTTTCTTGGAATTATAGAGTGTTAAAGCCAGCAGCACTCAAGAGATAAATTTTCCTTAGTGCTAAGATTCCATTGGATAACTCCTTGCAAATGCTATTTGATTAAATTCATTAAAAGTATAGGCTTGATTAAAGAGGAAAATGTTGGAAGGAAATTATACTGCAGCCACTTTCTCATTAAGAATGAAAAGGTAAGTCTATGTAAAATTCCACTTTTTCAATCAGTGTTAATTTTCTAAAAGAACTCATGGTATTAATAATTTATTGCTGTGCTTACAAGCTTCAAACCTATTGATTTTAATTGGAGTTCCACATCTAGAAGGAAGACAGGCAGTGAGAAAATCAATTTTGTTATAATCCAATGCATTTTAATAAGTGTCCTAAAGATTCGCCATAACATTATCTGTGATAGTTGGATATTTTCTATAAGGAGCCTCTGCTTTAGAGCCTCTCAAAAGGTGTTTATTTCTGAAAGTACTAGAATGACATTCTTTTATTTTATCTCCAGTATGGATAGCATAAAATGAGGCTCTCATTGTCCATGATGTTAAAGTACCCTGTGTGGGTTTGATTCAATAATGGTCTGCATAAATTAGGATACCTGTTTTATCATTTATATATTAGTGGAATCTTTGTCTTCTTTTCATTGTATAGCCTTGTTCTCCTTTCCAAATGAACATTTGATAGGGCTTGTTAACAATCTCAAACCATATTTATGTAACATTCTGTCTAGTCAGTAATAATCTCTTTAATTTTAACATTAATGCTTATGTTTAGACCTTATCCCTGATTGAAAAGTGTATTTATTTGTGGTTAGCCCCACTAAATTGAAATGTACAACAGAGTGATACACAGACAGTGGCTCTTCAAGACCTCTAATCTTTGCATTTGAGTATGAAATCATCTTAGACTCTCCAGGACATACAGTAGTCATCTGGCTCTGGTTAATAGAGATTACTGATGTACTTCCAAAATCAGATTTGCATATAGCACTGATATTCATCCCTGTGTGTGTCACTACTACCAACTTTCCTTTGGGTATATCTCCATATTATTTCAAGACCTGCTAATTTGCAAAAACTAAAGAGCTCTCCAGTAGAAAGAAATCTCAAAGTTGTCACTTTGGAAAGTTTTTATTATGTTAATCAAATGTGAGAAAAGGGCTTGACTTAAAATTGCATACTTATTTTAATATCTTTCAGTTAATTGAATGTAATCTTCCTTGCACCAAAAGTCAGAACTCAAATAGCAAATGAAAGGACACCCTCATGTCAAAGATTTCATCTTAGGAGGGCCCCCAGGTGAACACTCTACAAACATCCAAGATCCACAGTATGCAAAGCATTATACTGAGTGCTATGAGAGTGCATGGTGCTTAGTGAGACAGAGCCCCATCCTTAATGAGCTTAGTCATTAAAACGCAATGAAAGGTCAAGCAAAGAGCTATGGGAGGGCAGAAGATGAAGCAATTAATACTGTTTAAATGATTGGCTTCCCTGGAGAATTGGAAAGGTTTTGTTTTGTTTTGTTTTTGTTTGTTTTTTAGATAAGGGATTTTTAGAGATGAAGGCGAGGTAGGGTATTGTCAATGGAGAAAATGGCATGACTCAAAGACTCAAAAGTAAGAAAGTAGAATTGTTGCCCAATCGAGCATTTCATCTAAGCTTGTATGTCTAGCTACTACTCTTGGAATCACTGAGTTTGAGATATGGTAAGACGTCCCTGAAATTTACCCTTTGGGCACTTAGTTTTATTGGATGTTCTAGTTCTATATGTGGGCAAGTATAAACTAGGTTACTTTCTGAATGCTACTTTACTTTCTGAATGAATGTACTTTAAAATGGAGGAGAGGAAGAATAATAGAACCTTAGGCCCTGTATGAGTTGAATTCTGGCTCCCCTTGATTTCCCTAGAGTAATTACTCATTTATAATGGGACATGGCCAATGTGAGGGGTAAGAGGTCAGCCTGGACAATAACTTAACTCTGTTGCTCTTTATCCATCCTTAGCTTCTGAGCCTGCTTCATTATAGTATCAGAGAGTTGGGACTTGAGTACCGTCTACTAGTGATTCTGAATTTCTTACTTAAACAGTGGGATAGTATATACTTTTCATTTGAACCACTGTATATCACTATAGAATTGGCCATATGGCCGATGCCAATTCATCCCTTACCTTAATGATTGCTTCAAAACTAGAATTGACAACTACTAGTGATACAAGCAGGGGAACAAAGGGACTTTGCTTCTAATACTTCACAAATCCACAGTATGAGAACAGTAAAGGGTTTATAGATCATTGAGCCCAGCTCTCTCTTTAATTATATAGATGTTGAAGCTGACATTTAATCTCTGATTTCTTGTAATTTCCGGAATAAGCAAATTTACCTGACCTCTGTGTTCTCTTTAAAAAATACTTATAAGAAACCAGACCTCCTTTTCCCTTTGGAATGGTTATAAGGTCAGAGAGCAATGAGTTAAATGATGCAATGGAATTTGCATCCAGCATTTACTGTGATGATAGCCTTGACTTTTGGTTTATTGAGAGAAAAATGATTGTTTGCAGGATGTTTCCCTCTCCTTGCCCATAGATATAATTAAAGGTTTAAGGGAACTTCAGATCCCAGAGTTAGTAAAAAAGATAAAATTAGTTATTTCCTTTAACTTAAGCAGATCCAAAGATGATTTACCTGGATGAACAAAATAATCTGACATTTCTACTCCCAATTGAAACAACAGGAATTTAAAGTTCTATCTGGAAAATGGAACTAATAAATGTGCTACCTGTTATGACTTGGTTTCTTTCTTGAGGAGTTCTAAGGTGGGGGATGTATGTATTATCTTGTGTATTTTATTTTTCTTTAGAAAAATGTGGTATGTGGTTAAGTGAAAATAGAAGACTAAAACATTCTTTTTTTTTTTTTACCAGATTGTACATTGAACTGTCTTACAAACATACGTAAAGAAATGCGTTCTTCACATCCCAGAATGTGTCCCACTTATTTCATTGTTCTTTTCCTCTGATCTGAGCTTGGATATAGAGAAGAATGCAAGTAGGAGGCAGAGGAAGCTCTTCTCTTACACTGTCTTGTGTAGGAGGATTTAAGATGAAGGAATATTATCAATTATTCTTTTGTTCTTAGAGATGAAATAGACTCAAAGTTATTAATCAAGAAGAACTCCTCAACTTCTATTATTCATACAGCTATGACAAAACCTTTTGTAATAATTTTAACAAAGTTATTCTTTACTAAAATATTTATATTGTATTTTTGCTAATGAAGTGCATTTAAAATGAGAATAATAAAATAAAGAGAAGATGAAAAATACTTATAAATTTAATTTTTCTCTGTCTTATAAACACATTTTTCTTGTTGCTATGCACAGTATTGCTGAAAGTTCAAATTGTTGCCTTAAGAGTACAGAATAATATTGTGTGAGACCTTTAACTTTATGCTTTGCCATTAAGACCAGGGCTGCCTTACTGCTACCTCATCCATCTCAAAACTGCCTTTTAAGCAAGTGAATAAAGACAGGGACTCAACCGTGAGTTGACAAAATGTTGTCTGATGACCAGGAGGACACCCAGAGTTGTTATGACTATGTCTCATTTATTTCATTGTATATACATAAAATCGGGAAATTTGACTTCTACTTTATATTGCAAAAGCAAGTTATAGTAACCTTTGAGAGAGATGTAAAAATATGACTATGCCATAAAAATAGGTATACTAAGAACTTTTCTGTGTTTAGATATATATTTTGAGTTCTCGTAAACATGCAAATAAACTCAAACTGAGCACCTGAAGAAATTTTAGCACAAGCTCAATTCTTCACGTTTAATTTTGAAACATATACAGACATTTTATTTGTATCTTAGGTCTTATTCTGTTATATGTAAAATATAGTGAAGCTACATATTTTACTTCAGAAATATAAATCACAGCGATCTCAAGAATTACATAAAATTTTATCAGATACTTGAAATGCGAACCTGAGATTGTACAAAGTAGAAAAATACTCTTCTAACATCACAGTTTTCAAAAGTTTAGACGAACTTATGGGGAGGTTTTTTTTTTTTAACACCTACAGCACCTGGTATTCCTAGGTGGTCTCCCATCTAAGTACTAACCAGGCCTGATCCTGCTTAGTTTCTGAGATCAGACGAGATTGGGCATGTTCAGGGTAGCATGGCCATAGTTATGAGTTTTATCCTCCTAATTATTAAAATAATCTGGATATTTACAGGTCATTTGAATGATTCTATGTCTATATAAAACATATCACAAAAATATTATTTTTGTTCTTGGAAAATTTTATCTATTTAGAGATTTTTATTTTTTTATGATCAGAACTGAAGATATTAGTGTTAGGGGTACCTGAAGTCTACAATAAATCACTAATAAAGATGGAAATTGAGCATGTGGCTTCTGGACTTTGGATCCTGTGGGAATCATGGTGTGGAATACCATCACTACTGTGCCTCCCACACTCTAAAAGCTAGCACATTTCAGTCTAGTTATTGACATGGAAGAAATAGGCTGAATATAGTAACCTTGCCAAAGAGTTAAAATTACATACAGCTTACTTCTCTGTAAGATTGTAATATGAAATATTTGGTAATTGTGCATATATACAAGGATCAGTCAATTCTTGAGTGATTCAATAATTATCAGTAATCATATAATTTGAAAAATAGGAAAGTCCTATTTTAAGTTTTTTAAATTATTTTAAGTTTAATTTTTTTCAAATTCTTTAAATATAGTCTATTACTAAGTAAACATTTGGCAGTTGTGTGATTTGTCGATAATGGAAAATAATTTTGGTTTTATAGCAAAAATTTAATTTACAAATTAATCCAAGCCACAGTGAAAGAACCTTAGACCTAAAGGAGTCCTGGGTTCAAGTTTGAGCTTTGCCACTAAAGAACTACCTTATAGCCTTGAATAATTTATTACCTCTCTAGGCTACAGTATTTTCCTATAAAAATAGATTTTGGATTAGATGTTTGCTAAGTTCTTCTTCATCTCAAAGATTCTATAATTCTTTTAATTCTAGGTTTTCTTTTTTTCCTACATAGCCTCTCCCTATGATTACCATTATTTTGACATAGTCTTAAATTTCACAGCTTCTATTAGGTGGTATTAGCCTAGGACACAGCAGGCATACAGTAAAAGCTTGTTGCTGAAGGTGATGATAAAGATTAAAGACCTATACATTTCTTTCCATCCCTAAAAGCCCGTTGCTGTTACAGTTCCATCGAGGGAGAAATCCATTGTACTTGGATCTTATATAGCACTTTAAAAAGGTAGTATCCTGTGATCTTGAATGCATGCAGTACTAAAAGGTGTATAACTGTTGATTTTAATCTTTATTTTTCTTCCAGCAGTATTTTGATTAGTAAGCACTCAACAAACTTATGAGGCAGTGTTCATTGAGAAATTGAAAAATCTTAACATAGGAAATCATAACAGAAATAATAGAATTTGAGGCTCATGAAATCCCTAGAGAATGATTTTTATTTACATATATTCTATTTGTTTAATGACAGGAAATAGTATAGACATGGAAGTAACCCAGAAAAGAACTTCCTCTCTGGCTTGGGAGAACTAATCTGAACAATTTAAATATCAGGTAGCTAACTAGATATATCTCTAGTTTTTAGTATATTGTTAGGCTAACATCTTTTGTTACTCTCTGTGATTGTCAGGGAATCCTGAGTTCACTACAGGTCACTCCTGGTGGTACCACTTGAAAATTTGAAGTGAGTAAAAGGTTTTCCTTTCTAAGCCTTGATATCATTAGCATATTTTTGCTCATTACTTCCTGTATACCCCTCTTCATCAGTGAGTCACTGATAGGCCTATACACAGATCAGTCTATAAAAGTGCAAATAGTATCTTATAGCTGAGATCATTTATAGAATGAGGTTTTTTTTTTTTTTTTAAGGTAGAGAGGCAAGTGTAAAACCTGGTTTGAGGTCAGCATTCCACAGCTTGGTTCTTAGTTCTTCAAGGTTCTTTCAGAACACCTGAGCTCAACCATTCCTGGTCAAATTCTCTGAGAAATCAACCTCTCTTTACTAAATCTATTATGTTTTCACTCTCAGATCCAGACTAGAGGTCTGACTTATCTACGTTAGATTCAAAGAAACTAGATTTTGTTACCTTTGGTTCTTTCCAACCTTTAGTTCTCTAGGTCTCCATTCCATTAGAACAAATTCTAATTCTGTCTACAATTTTCTTGTTTCTCCTGATCATCTATTTTTTTTTACTGAAAAATCACAGTGTTTATTATTTCTTTTTACCAAGATCTTCCCCTTACTTTTGCTTATATCTCACAGTAAACTAAGATGACTATCCAGTATTTGCAAGGCAAGAAAATAGATTTTTCCAGGGTGACTTTGTAAATGACAGAACAAAACAATTGTGGCACTTAGAAGCTCAGCTGATATTACATTATTGGGGATTATGAGTTCAGGAGTATGTTTTTAATTTTTAGATGGGGGAAAAAACCAAAATAAAATAAAAAAAATACTCATTGTTCTTCAAAATGGAGACAACAACTGAATCGGGCAATACTGAGGGGCTCATTATTCTCAAGAAGAAACCAGGAACAAAATTATCTATGTATGCCTGTGACATTTCATAGTTTAAAGTAGTCAATCATTACTCTGTCACAACACAAGAGTATTCAATCAACAAGCACTCTTAATTTAGGCAAAGGGATAAGCTGCTCACTTTTTGTGGTCTGTACCAAATCAGAGTTTGTCAAATTTAGGCCACACCTCCCTGGTTTTTGTTTAGGGTCTAACATATTAGAGCGGTTCAGTCAATTTAACAAAGATGGATTGGCAACATTTTCATGCAATGCCCAATCAAAGTTGGAGGATGCGAAGACAATTTAGACATATCCTGAGATACGACAGAGTTAAAAGACAAGTATGGGCTAAGAACACTATCCACATCCAGTGACTTTCCAGATCCTTTCCAACCCACTCTGTATTAATACAATCTTCAATTAGAACTGAGTAAGAAGAAAAAGGTATTCACTAGAGTCCAAGTTACTTCTCATACCATAAGCAGTCAGAATAGAAAACCGTCCACACTTCCTAAGGCACTCTGTATAGTGGGCAGGGTCCTATGTCAGGAGCTTAGGCCTTGAAAATGCTTTATTTTAAAATGCGAGTAGTGCATCTGATCACCTATTCTTAATGCCCCTTGATGGGGTTTAGGACAGGCTAAATCAAAATATGGCATCTTGGCGTATTGGGTATTTTATGCTGAAGGCATATGAGAAAACAATAGAAGAGGGAAGATCACTGACTTTCCCGCTGCTACTCTTCTCCCCTGAAGAAGGTAATAAGGCCCTCATATGAGAGGTACTCTATACCAGGAGTTAAGAAGCATCTCCAAGTACAAGGGGACACCAAGAAGAATCTGAACAAACAGGCCTTGCTAAGTTTCTCCCAGTTTATGACACTTAGTTCACATCTTTCCACAACTTTCTAGTCTTCATCAAACCTAACATAAACACACAGAAATGTAACCATTTCTTTGAGTCTTTATTTCCTTATAAAGGTTCAGGTCTTGTGTAAAACTTATATTAAATAGATTTATATGCTTTTCTTCTGTTGATCTGTCTTTGTCAGTTTAATTTCCAGACCCAGCCAGATACCCTATGAGGGACAAAGAAAACATCTTTCTTCTTTACACCCCCTTCCACAATTTATACCTACTTTCTACTACCTAACTAGAACGAAACTTTTGTCAATGTTGACTATTACCTCAAAACTGTCATCAATTTAATCTTAATCTATTGTACACCCTATTATTACATAGACTATATTGGGTGAAAAAAGTTCAAGAATACATAATACAAACTGTATAGGATATGATGTATGTGTTTTGGTAAATATTGTTTTTAGTCTTACTTGAGAATAGGTACTAATTTTAGAGATGTGTCCTTAAAAGAAGTATTGAAGACCTAATTTTTAAAACATAGGTATGTATATAAACACCAAGTTGCTCTTCGCTTATTTATTTATTTATTTATTTATTTATTTATTTATTTATTTTTTACGGTGACATTGGTTAATGAAATCTGATATGTTTCAGCTGTACATTTTAACAGTAAGGCATACACACACACACACACACACACATATGTGTGTGTGTGTGTGTGTGTGTGTGTATATATTTACATTGTTGTTCACTTCTCAACTCTTTATTTTATTTTAATCTCCAAGTCGTCATCTTAGTGTGCAGAGTTAGAAGAGAGCCACAGGCTTGCCTGGGGAAAATTGTGGTAATGAGTTCCCTATAATCATGGATACAAATTCAAGATCTGTCTGCTCATTGGTCTCCAAATGGTGATCTTAAAACTGGTGCCAAAATGACTACATAGAAAATAGTTCAGAATACTCTTTTAAAATACTGATTGCTGGGCCCCAGTGGTAGAGATTCTGAAGTAGTTTCAAAATGAGGCCTAGGTATCTGCATTTTAAAACTTGTACTGGTGATTCCAAGTAAGAGAACCTTCAAGACAGGAGAGCACTTAGCGAACCTTCAAGAGTTCTCCCAGCCCTCTGATTCTGTGATTTCAGTGTGCAACAAGTCTTCTTCTATCTCTCCCTGACTTTACACAGGAGACAAGCAAAATGATCATCTTACATTTATCCCTTTTGTACTTCCTAAGAGTATTTCCATACTAAAAGATCATTGTCATCGTTGTTATTTTAATAGTAATGATGCCTTATGTCTAAAACTTAAATTTGTAACAATGTACTTATAGCTGAATAGTCTAAATTCAAGCAAAGGACAGATAAAGATGGTCAAGAAATAATGTGAATGTTCTGTGATAGATATGTGAGGTTTCCATTTTCACAGACCTGTTTTTGTGGGGCCTGTATAAATTGTCTACCATTCATCATAAATTAATATGAAGTTAATTTAACTGTTCCTCTCATTTGCTGCTGCAGAACTTAGAGCTATGTCCTGGGCGATGGCTTTGACAAGGCAATTCAAATAAACTATAGTCGTAAACTGCATTTTTGCAGTATAGGTAGAAAGATTTGAAAATTTTAATATTTTAAAAAGAATTGGGTAGAGAGGGAACTGACTTGGGTAGAGAGGGAACTGACTTGATTTTCTTAGAGGCTCTGAATAAGAGTAATGTGAATGATTGGGCAAATCAGCTTCTTTATGTAGGTGGTTTTTAAATTGCATTACTTATGTTGTTTACCACTTATTTACTTGACTTCTGTTCTTGCATCAAAAACAGAAAGGGAATCTGTCTTAATAGAGAGTTAGGATACTTTGGTGTAAGAAGTTATTGAGATAGTGAAGGGGGAGTTAGAACTTAGGTATTATCTATCCAAAATTCAGGAACTGGCAAATAGGGCGGGGATCTCTATCTTCAGATAGTCAGAGAGGTGAGGTTATGCTAATGAAAGCTTGTTTTCATGATTCCCTGTACTCTGGAAGTTGGGGTTTTGCATGAGAAGTTTTAATCCCAAAATAAAAGAACGGGAAGTGCAAACATCCTGTAAAAGATGGATCTTTCTCTTTTCTTTCTCCAACTTGGTATTTATTGATTTGAAATCTTGAACTATGTCGATGTGTTAGGATTCAACTCACAACTTCTTTAAAATGCAAAATGTAACTTGATTTTTAAATCTTTGACTTATATACTTTCAAGCGCCATTTATTAAGAAAGCAAGAACGACTGTGTTCTCCCTGGGGTTGATTGTTTCAGTCAAATCCTTTTAAAATGTAAATTAGGAAGATTTGGATTTAATTGTTGTTTCTTACAACAAAATATTCTTGTTATAAAGTTAATGAATACACTTCCTAGTTGAGAGTGTATCAGAAAGTATATACTATGTATTTTTTAATAAATGACATATTTACAACTTTTAGATTTGTTTCATAGTTATATCAGAAGAACTAAAAGATTTGTTTTATTTATGTTTCCAAATCCAATAAATTAAGAAGTTTTAGGGAGGTGAATCTATCACCAAGCTATTTGACAAGTATTTTTGCCTCAAGGTACTAGAAGGACAAGAACCATCACCAAAAGTAGGAAGAGAGGTATCTTGTGGGTGAGCAACTTACTGTGTAATAGTAATCACAATGAAGTACAATGTTTTGGTAGAAAAAAAGAACGCCCAGGAAATCAATAATGATGGTACCCAGGTTTTGGAGAAAATATTATAACAAAATGTGAGCATTAAAAGTGCATTTGCAACCTACTGGAAGTCCAATCTATTTTTAAAAGCCTATATGAGAAGCTTAAGATCTATTTGTTTCATGTGGTGGTGGGTGGTGATAATAAGTAGCTTGCAATATCAAAGAGACTACTACATAGAAATTATACCTTTTAGAAATGGGAAAAAATCCAATCAAGGAGAATGGGGAAGCTTATAACTAAGCAGGTCATATGCAAATAGTATTTAAGTTAGTGAAAAAAATTTAAAAAGCAATCATAAGTTTTTACATTACTCAAAAGTAGGCAGTTAACTGGAGTAGTAGATCTATTTGGTTATGATAGTGCAAAGAACTTGATGAGAAAAATAATAAACTAATGATCTCTTTGTCTAATAAAAGAAGACATAAGAGAACCTGCTAACTCCATAAGTGTCTCATAAAGTTGATGACTAGGTAAAATTGTAGTAAATGAACAAATAATCTATGTCCAATTGACAAATATAAACAGCACACTAGGACTAAATAGCTTTCTCCTATATTTTGAAGGAACTTAAAGTAATTTTAGCTGTAGACTAATAAAGTACTTAAATATAAATTAATAATGTACTTTTTTGGGAGGTTTGCCAATCTTATGTTTCTACTTGATTAGAAGTATATATTCAGAGAATTCAAGTCAAGATGAAGGAGTAGATAAACACTGTGCTTGTTTCCTCTCACAACCACATCAAAATTACAACTAAACTACAGAATAGCCATCATTGGGAGTTGCCTGAAGTCTAGCTGAACAAAAGTCCTACAACTGGGGACACACAGAGGAGGCCACCTCGAGACCAGTAGGAGGGGAGGAGACATGAAATAGGCTGGTTACCACACCCATGTGTGGTGGTTGAGGATGAGGAGAAATATAGTGGCTGTGGAGGACCCCCGAGAAAAGCAAGGGTTCCTGGCCCTACACTGGACACCCCAGCCCAGGGTCCCAGTGCTGGGAAGAGAAGTCCCCACAACTTCTCACTGTGAAAGCCAACAGAGATTGTGGCAGAGTGAGACTGAAGGCTGAGAGAGTCGCAGACTTTCCTCTTCTGGGGCCTGCTCTGAGCTCCAGCGCTGGGGCCACAACTTGAAAGGTGCCAGGGACATACAGGGAGGTACTGAGTTGTCTGGCTTTAGGGTGAGGGCTAAAGAGGCAGCTTACTCTCAGAAGTGCTGGCAAAGGGCATTATTCCTTTGTTGAGACCTCCCCCACCCAGCTTGCGGACATAGGCAGCCACCATATCTGAGTCTCCACCAACAGCTAACACAGGTCCTCCCACCCTGGTGATTCTTTGAGACTCTGCCCCTCCCAACATGCAGGCCCACCCAAGCCATTGCCAGTAGATTTTCCATATGAACGACCAGGCTTGGCTCATGCTGTGGACTTCCTAAAATTTCTCAAAGGTTCAGAAAACCTCAACGAGCAGCATCTGGCCTCAACATGCCCCTTACCTCTTGCTGAGCAACCCCAAGCCCAGCACCAGCGGCAGCTGCCCTCGATTTGTGGCTTGGCCTCTTGAGGCACTTATAAGCCCATCATGGGTGGCGGCCATCTGCGGATTACCTGGTGGCTGATCCCCGGTGGCCCTTGGCAGCCTTGGCAGTGCATAGGCTGCAGCTGAACTGGCCTATAGCAGGGCCCCTCCCATGAGGCCCCAGCCTGCATGCCCAGTGGCCAGCTTTGGTCTGAGCAGGAGTACCACCCAGATCACATCTGAGGAATACACACCTAAAGAGCAAACAGGGCAGGCACCAGAGCCCTGCTAAAGTGAATGCTGCTCTATAGGGTCAGCCTCTGCACAACAGCTCCTTCCCTGGTCACAGCCAGTCATCACAACCAATCAGCCCCAGGGTCAGTCCCTGATGAGAAAAAAGCAACAAAGGCTCAACTACAACAGGAGGGCACACAAAACCCATACAAAGGACACCACTTGAGCACCCAGCTCAGATGCCACTGGGCCTCACAGGACACCTATTATATAAGGCTGCCCTACCAAGACCAGGAGATGTACCAGCTCTACTTAATACATAGAAACAAACACAGGGAGGCAGCCAAAATGAATAGACAAAGAAACATTTCTCAAATGAAAAATGAGAACAAAGCTCCAGAAAAAGAACTAAACAAAATGGAAACAAGCAATCTACCAGATGCAGACTTCAAAACACTGGTGAAAAGAATGCTTAATTAACTTAGAGGAAGAGTAGATGAACTCATTGAGAACTTTAACAAAGAGATAGAAAGTAAAAGTGGAGATAGAAAACATAAAGAATCAGTTAGAAATGAAAAATACCTCAAGAGGAATTAACAGTAGATTAGATGAAGCAGGGGATCTAATCAGCAATTTAGAAAATAAGATAGCGGAAAACACCTAATCAGAGCAGCAACAAGAGAAAAGAATCCAAAAAAATGAGGATAGTTAAGGAGTCTCTGGGACAACATCAAGCATATGAACATTTGCATCATAATAGATCCCTATGAAGGAGAGGAGAGAGAGCAAGGAATTGAAAATCCATTTCAAGAAATAATGACTGAAAACTTTCCTAACTTAGTAAAGGAAATAGACGTAAAAGCCCAGGAAGCACAAAGAGTTCCAAACAAGATGAATCCAAAGAAGCCCTCACCAAGACAACATAATTAAAATGCCAAAGGTTAAAGACAAGGAGAGAATCTTTAAAAGCAGCAAGATAAAGGCAGTTAGTTACCTACAAGGGAGCTTACATAAGACTGTCAGCTGATTTCTCAACAGAAACTTTGCAGACCAGAAAAGGTTAGCATGAAATAGTCAGTGATGAAAAGTAGGGACCTACAACCAAGATTACTCTACCCAGCAAAGTTATCATTTAGAATTGAAAAGCAGATAATGATTTTCCCGGATAAGAAAAAGCTAAAGGAGTTCATCATCAACAAGCCAGTATTACAGGAAATGTTAGAGGAACTTCTTTAAGAAGAAGAAAAAACAGATAAAAAAATGAATAATAAAAAGGCAATAACTATATATCTAGCAACAATTACTTTGAATGTAAATGCTCCAATCAAAAGATAGAGTAGCTGAATGGATAAGAAAACAAGACTCTTGAATATGCTGCCTACAAGAGACTCACTTCAGATTGAAAGACACACACAGACTGAAAGTAAAGGGATGAAAAAAGATTTTTCATGAAAACAGAAACAAAACAAAACAAAAGCTGGAGTAGCAAAAAAGACTTTAAAACAAAGGTTATAACAAGAGACAAAGAAGAATCAAGTTATCCCAGTTCTGGGTATTTATCTGAAGAAACCTAAAACACTACTTTGCAGGGACATGTGAGTCCATATGTTCATTGCAGCATTACTTACAGTAGCTAAAATATGAAGGCATCTTGGGTGTCCATCAGCAAATGAATGGCTAAAGAAGAGGTGGTCCATATATACAATGGAATATTACTCAGCCATAAAAAAGAATAAAATCTTACCACCTTTAACAACATGGGTGGACCTACAGGGTGTTATGCTGAGTAGAATAAGTCAGACAGAAAGATAAATGTCTATGGAATCTAGAGAATAAGATAAACAAGCAGCAGAAACAAACTCATAGATACAGAGAGCATTTTGATTGTTGTCAGATTGCGGGGTGGGAAATAGGTGAAGGGGAAGGGGATTAAGAGGTACAAATTAGTAGTTACAAAGTAGTCAAAAGGATGTAGAATACAGCATGGGGAATATAATCAGTAGTATTGCAACAACTATGTGTGGTGTCATATGGGTACTGGACTTATTGGGGGAATCATTTTATAAGTTATATAAATGTATAATCACTGTGATGTACACCTGAAACTAATATAACGTATGTCAACTATAATTGAAAAAATATATATATAAATTAAGAAAAGTATATGTTCAGTAATATGAGTCTATACATATATAGGTTGTCTGGTGAAAATAAAATTTTAATTAGAAATTGTATGTGATTAGATAAAGGATATTTGTGAATCAGAAAAAAATAGTGTAGTTATAAATCTAAGTCTTGCCTCTACATTTATTAACCTAAAAACCTATGCTTGATTACAGATTTTATTGTAGCAAAATGTCGACCTATTCTGGATTCCCACTGTGAAATAAGTTGTGAAAATTCCACATTATTACCATTTCTTCATGAGTATTTGCATTTATGATAAAAGCATAGAATCTTCTTTCAGCTATTGATGAGAACATTACATATGAATACGATAACAAGTAAAAAAGAAGACTTGTAGATTCTTGCATCTTTTGTGTTCTGTGTTGTTTATGTGATGGTTTAGGAATATAGGTGTGGTGATTGAGATGTCCACGTTGGAGAAGGAAGAGAGTTAAAAGGTAATATGTTGCTGGCAGAATGTTAGAATTTTTAATAATTCACTTACCGATAGCTTAGGTTAGATATTCTTTCACAATCATAGCATTAATGTGTAAACTGTGTATAATCAGCTGCCTTATTCTAAAATGTTTCTGGCCCTTTGGCAGGCACCAGAAATAACATTTGTTGTGTAGGATTGTTTGTGGTAGCAGCTAAGCCTAGTTAGTGTGAGTAATCCAATAGAAAATAGACTAGCAGACCATTTGGGATTACAGTTGTTCTAACAAAGCACATGTGAAGAGTCAAGGAAATGTGTAGGCTTTTAAAAACTTGTTAATGTCGTATGTGATTTATTTTCCTTCATTTCAAAAAAATGTGATGCCAAACATTTGTGTTCTTTCCTGTTTTGTTTTCTTTTCACTCAGAATAATATAGCAGATCCAGAAGAACTGTTCACAAAATTAGAATGCATTGGGAAAGGCTCCTTTGGAGAAGTTTTCAAGGGAATTGATAACCGTACCCAGCAAGTGGTTGCTATTAAAATCATAGACCTCGAGGAAGCTGAAGATGAAATTGAAGACATTCAGCAAGAAATAACTGTTTTGAGTCAGTGTGACAGCTCATATGTAACCAAATACTATGGATCATATTTAAAGGTAATGTGTGTGCTATATTATTTAAGTCATAAGGTATTTGTATTATATGTTTTTCTTTTTTAAATTCTATTTTTGAAAGGCAATGTCTTAAACTAGGATTTGGCAGTCTTTGACCTCCAGGCAGCATCCAACTCCATTTAGAGTGCCAAATAGACTGTTTTTAGATTTAGCAGCTATATCCTGAATGCATCCCAGTACTCAGCTGCAGTGTTTTTCCATACCTGAACTTTTCGACTGATGGAAGAGCAGAAATGCAGCTGGTCCTTGAGACATATTCTTTGTCAGGAAAGAGCTTTGCCCTTGAGCTTTCACACATTATTCTCAATGGTTCCAATCTGTGTCAACTTCAGAATTGATGGAATATGTAAGTATGTCACTTATTCCATTGAGTTGTGTTGGTTATTTATACATTTTCTTCTCCTTCCAGGTTGTGAGCTCCTTGATGGCAGGGAGTTTTAGCTCAACCAGTCAGATTTTACATCCCTTAGCACAGGGCATGGCACATTTTAAGCGCATGATAAATATTTGTTGAAATGGAATTAAATGGAATAATATCTTTTCCCAACACCCCTTCCAAAAAAATTGGATTTTTAGTTTATAGGATCATAAAATTAGCAAACACCTAACGTTCCAGCAGATGGAGATGTTACTACATAACAGAGAACACTTTAGTTAGTAAAATCCAAGAGTTCTTAGATTCCAGAGTTACTTAGATATAAATTTGTGTCTGTCGAATGTGAAGAATAAATAGTTGGAAAAATCTAGGTTAGATTAGAGTTTAAATTATGTTAAAATTAAAAAAAAATATGCCAGTGTTGAAATTTTTCAAAGGAAGACAGTATTAGTTAGATCTTTGCTTTTCAGGGTTCACAAGAAGAGTAAGGGTTTTTGGTTTTCTTTTTTTTTTTTTTTTTGGTTGGTTGGTTTTTTGTTCATCTATCTCTAGGCCAAAAAGAGTGTGTTTATAGCTTATCAAGCTGTTGGCCTGCATAAAAATTGATGCTATCTTTTTATGTTCTGCTGACCAAATAAACCCTAAGATAATCTATCTATGTTAGTTAATACTGATATAGAAATTCATCATCAATTACCCTACCTTTTTACAAAGGCAGATTTATTGTAATATTACATTAACTGAATGAATGTGGAAAAAATGCATGATAGAATGAATCATTAAACAGCTAACAGTCACTATGTGTCATACACTTTACTAGATATAAAGTGCTAGATATAAAAATGAACAACTCACTCTTTCCATTAAGGAGCTCACAGTCTCATATTGCACCAAAAATGTGCAGATTTTGTGGTTAAGTATGAACAAGGTGAAAATAGAGCACAAATAAGCAAGTAGTCACTTCTATCCTTTTTTTTCGGAGATGATGTGAAGGCCTTCAAGAGAGACTTCCAAGAAAAGGTGATGCTGCTGGCAATTCCTATTCAATTTACATCTTACTCCATTTCACTATATACATAATTATTTGATTCTTTATGACATTTGCATTCATAATTTTTTTCCTCAAAAACTTATTTAGCAGGTCAGATTCTTTTTCAGGAATCCTCAGTCTCAGTAGTTTTAGGTCTTCCTTCTAATTCCCATAGCAGACTTGACCGTAGGCAGCCCCAAGAATTTCTTGTCTCCCACGTGCACATGCACATATGTGTGTGTGTGCATGCGTGTGTTGTTTGCTCACTTTGGTTTATTCTTTCTGGATTGAACCATGATAATTCCACACCCACTCTAGAGCAAACCTGAACCCTTGCTATTTTTAGGCATCTTTAACAGATAAACCATTTTTGGTAACTAACTTAAAATATTCAATGAGCCATATTTAAAATAGGCTGTTCTATATTATATTGAAAATGGGTATTGAGATGGTATTGACTGTTTTATTGGTTGCTTATAGCCTGTTTATCCATAGTCAGTACTCTCATAGAAAATTAATCGTAGCTCTGTTTGTGTTATTTATTCTGAAGGTTTCACCTTTTTAAAAAAAAATTCCCCTCATAGTATACATGTACCTGTCAACCAATAAATTCTTAATTTTTAAGTAAATAAAACAGATAGTTTGTTTTGTCCATACCTTGACTGTAGAATGTTCTCACACTGGTCAGCGATAAAAAACTATTATCCAAGATGTCTTCTTAAAGGATTAAGCTGGATTCTTTTTATTTTCTTTATCCATCATTAATTAAAGTCCATGATGTGAAAGAGTACTTCGAAGAACTCGTTACTTCATGATAAAATTGTAGAAATTCACAACTGGCTGATATTATTCGTATCCTGAATCTGTTTATATTAAAGTAAATGAATGTGTGTATTATCTCTATATTTATACACACACACACATACACACACCCACACACAAAGAAAAATATTTTATAATATTTTAATACCATGTATTTAAATTACTTTCTCAAGTTGACCAATTTGTTTATTTTCCATTTATATTAAAATATAGTATGGCTTTATAAGCTTACATTTTTTAAGTGAAATTATATCAAATATAACAAGGTTCTGTTTAATGAAGTCAGTGTAATTTAAAGCTATATCCTCTAAGTACCATTAGGAAACTGCATTATCAATCAACTCATGTTCTCTGTGTGACTGATCCTTCTGTTTCAGATGATATGGGGAATTTTGTGAGTCAAGTTAATTGAGTAAAATAGGATATGAGTTTTTCTCAGGTTGTTCTTACACAGGATATCATACATAACCAAGACCTCACTGTAAGCTGGAGGAAAAATTATTGCTTTTGAGAGAAAATTATATGCTCGTTGGAACTGTATTCAGTTGTAGCGATTTCCTTGAGACGTGAAAAAATGTACTAGATATTAATTTTCACTGAGCTCACTGTATAACTTAATTTTTAAAAACAAGAGTAAAAACCAGACAAACACATCAGTATTTTTCTTTAATTTTAGTTCACTGAAGATTTTCTTGAGAGACAAAGTTAGCCTTTATGAAGTGTGCTAAAATAAACAAACCCTTCCTTTCTGATTTCATAACATTGGAAAAACCTTTTATAATCTTTAAATATTTTTCTAGTTCAGTATAAATCTTAAAATGAAGCTCATTCAGGCACTGAATAGAATTCGAATCATGCTTTTATTTGGTATTAAAAATGTCCTAGATTTATCTTTATATTAAGGAAATATGCCCCCCTCCACATACTAATACCTCTGATATTTATCAAAAAAAGAGAGAGAACTCAATGATTAAAATAAAATATTCCAGAATAGAGTCTATACAATTTTGTGGCCTTCTCATTTTTTCTGAGACTTGTGTGTGCTTACTTCCAGTGTTTAGTGAATGTTTTTGGAATGTTCTTTAATTTAACAATAATTGGAGTTTTCTTATAAAACTTTAAGGAAATCAAAGAGGGAAAATTTTTCTCCTTTTCACAATGTTTTCTTTTCTCAAAATAAGAATGGCTTTAAAGTTTATATTAAGACACCTCTAAGAAGCCCCATATTAGTACCCACTATGTGTATTCCTTTCATTCTGCATATTTGCCCTAGTCAGTCTCATCTACTTTATTCTGACAACTTATAAATTCATGTCTCTGTTCCATTCTCTCTCCTTAGCCTCAGATATGTATAACGAATTGACCTCATAATACCTGCTTATCTACAGATACATCAAGTACAACAACCCTAAAACTGGGAAGTAGCATTCGAACTAGGTCTTGAGTATGATTTTTAAGTAGGTTGGGATTTGAAGATCGGGTATAGACAACACACCCTAGACTGGAAGAAAACAATTCAGGAGTGGTAAAGTATCTCACAAGATGATCTCTACTGTCCCTTGCAATTCTATAACATTTTATATTCTATTTTTTATTATAAAATATATATCATAAAATTTACTGTTTTAACCATTTTAAAGTGTACAATTCTGTAGCATTAAGTATATTCAGGTTGTTGTGCAACCTGATTCATCTCCAGAACTTTTTAATCTTCCTCAACTGAAAGTCCACACATTAAACTATAACTGCCCATTCTCTCTTCATCACAGTCCTTGGTAAACACCATTGTAGTCTTTGTCTCTATAAATTTCACTACCCTAGGTTTATATAAGTGGACTTATACAACATTTGTCCTTTGGTAACAGGCTTATTTTACTTATACATAGAGGTTTATGTGGTCAATGTTAACTGACTAATGGATTTATAGACAAGCCCACTTAATTCAACATGTACTTGATATGTAGAATAATGACCTCTCAAACAGATATAATGAATATTTTAAATATATCTTTCATGAACAATTGAATTCCAAATTCCACAACATCATTTCTCCCCTCTTTGGCCAAGTGTCTGCTTTAGCAGCAAACAGTGGGGTTCAAAGGCCTCATAGAGGGACAGAATTGATACTCCAGACACCAGTAATTTCTTTACACTAGGCTCCAACCTCCCCTCAGTAAATAGTACGACTCTAGAGTACTGTGCTTTAGGCATTTTGAATTTTTGAACAGAGGGCCATTTCCTAACCCCTAACTAATGACCCGTATTGATGTGGGACTTTAAACTTACTCCCCCAACCCATTGTTAAAATATATGTATTATTATTATTATTATTATTATTTTTATGGTGATATTGGTTAACTAAATCCAATGTTTCAACTGTGCACTTTAATAGTAAAGCATATATGTGTGTGTGTGTGTGTGTGTGTGTGTGTGTGTGTGTATAGATAGATAGATATAGATATATATATACACACACACACACACTGTGTGTTTACCTCCCATAGTTACATTTCTTTCTGTCACCACTATTTGACATGCTTTACCCCGTCTATCTCCCACTTCTCCCCTCCACCCTACCATCTGGTAACCACTAGTCTATTGTCCATGTCCATGAGTCTCTGTTTGTTTGTCCTGTTCATTTGTTATTTTTAGGTTTATATCCCACATATAAGTGATATGTGATTTTCAACTTCTTCTGCCTGGCTTATTTCACTTTGCATGATTATCTCATGGTCCATCCATGTTGTCACAAATGGCAGTATTTCATCTCTTCTTATGGCTGAGTAATATCCCATTGTATATATGTACCACAACTTCTTTATCCAGTCATCTCTCGAAGTACACTTCGGTTGCTTCCATGTCCTGGCCACTGTGAATAATGCTGCTATGAACATCAGTGGGTAAATGTCTTTTCAGATATGTATTTTCAAGACTTTGGGGTAAATATCCAGTTGAGGGATTGCTGGATCACATGGTAGATCAATTCTTACTTTTTTGAGAAACCTTCATAGTGGCTGTACCAATGAAGTCCCATCAACGGTATGTGAGGGTTCCTTTTTCTCCACATACTCTCTAGCATTTGTTATTACTTGTCCTGTTGATTACAACTATTCTAACAGGTACGAGATGGTACCTCATTGTGGTTTTGATTTGCATTCCCCTAATAGCTAGCAATGTCGAGCATCTTTTCATATATTTGTTGGCCATTTGTATGTCCTCTAGGGAGAAGTGTTTGTTCAGGTCCTCTGCCAATTTCTTGATTGGATGGTTTGTTTTTTGTTGTTATCGAGTCATATGAGTTCTTTGTACATTTTGAATGTTAGGCCCTTATTGGAGGCATTGCTTGCAAATATATTTTCCCATTTAAATGGTTGTCTCTTTACCTTGTCGACAATTTCTTTTGCTGAGCAGAAGCTTTTTAGTTTAATATAGTCCCTTTCATTTATTTTAGCTTTTACTTGCCTTGCTTTTGAGGTCAAATTCCTAAAATCCTCTTTAAGTACAGGGTCCTTGAGTTTAGTTCCTATGTTTTCTTCTATGCATTTTATTGTTTCAGGTATTATATTTACGTCCTTAATCTATTTTGAGGTAATTTTGGTGTGCAGTGATAGACAATAGTCTAGTCTCATTCTTTTGCAGATGGCTTTCCAGTTTTGCCAGCATCATTTATTGAAGAGGCTTTCCTTTCTCCACTGTATGTTTTTAGCTTCTTTTTTTTTTTTTGTCAAAAATTATTTACACATATAAAAACGGGTTTACTTCTGGATTCCTGATTCTTTTCCACTGGTCCTTGTGTCTGTTTGTCTGCCAATACCATGTCGTTTTGATTACTGTCACTTTGTAGTGTAATTTGAAGTCAAGCAGAGTGATGCCTCCAGCCTCATTCTTTTTTTCTCAAGATGGTTTTGGCAATTTGTGGACTTTCGTGCTTCTATACTAATCTGATGATTTTTTATTCTATTTCTTTAAAAAATGCTGATGGGATTTTGATGGGGATTGCATTAGTATAATGCTTTAGGTAATAAGGTCATTTTAACTATATTGACTCTTCCAATCCAAGAACATGGAATATCTTTCCATTTATTTGTATTTTCTTTGATTTCTTTTAATAGAGTTTTGTAGTTTTCATTATATAGGTCCTGCACATATTTGTTAAATTTATTCCTAGGTATCTTATTCTTTTTGTTGCAATTGCTAAAGGAATTATTTTTTCCACTTCTTTTTCTGACACTTCATTATTAGAGTATAGGAATGCTATGGATTTTTGAATATTGATTTTGTATACAGAAACTTTACTGTATTTGCTTATTGTTTCTAGTAGTGTACTTGGGGAAACTTTAGGGTTTTCTATATAGAAAATCATGTCATCTGCAAATAGTGACAGTTTGACTTCTTTGTTTCCTATTCGGAGACCTTTTCCTATTTGGATGCCTTTTATATCTTTCTCTTGCCTGATTGCACTCAGTAGGACCTCCAATACTATATTGAATAACAGTGGCAATGGTGGACACCCTTGCCTTGTTCCTTATCTTAGAGGGAAGGTTTTTAGCTTTTCACCATTAAATAGAATGTTGGCTGAGGGTTTGTCATAGATGGCCTTGATTATGTTAAGGTACTTTTCTTCTATATCAATTTTGTTAAGTGTTTTGATCATAAATGGACACTGTATCTTGTTGAAGGCTTGTTCTGAATCTATTGATATGATAATATGATTCTTATTTTTTTTTAATTTGTTTATGTAGTATATAACATTAATCAATTTATATATGTTGAACCATCCCTGTGCCCCTGGGATAAAGCCCATTTGATCGTGGTGTATAATCTTTTTAATATGTTGCTGTATACTGTTCGCTAGTATCTTATTTAGGATCTTTGCATCTGTGTTCATGAGAGATGTCAGTTTGTAGTTTTCTTTTCTCACATTATCTTTACCAGGTTGTGGTGTCAGAGTAATATTGGGCTCATAAAATGAGTTGGGAAGTATTACATCCTCTTTGATTTTTTGGAAGAGTTTTAGGAGAATAGGTATTAAATCATCTTTGAGTGTTTGGTAGAGTTTGCTGGTGAAGCCGTCTGGTCCTGGACTTTTACTTTTTGGTAGGTTTTTGATGATTGTTTAAATTTCCATACTGCTGATCAGTCTACTTAGATTTTCCAGTTCTTCTTGATTCAGTCTAGGTAGGTTGTATTTTTCTAAGTACTGGTCCATTTCTTCTAGCTTATTAAATTTGGTGTTATATACTTTTTCATAGTATTCATGTATGATCATTTGTATTTCTGTGTTGTCTATCATAATTTCCCCTCTTGCATCCCTGATTTTGTTTACGTGTGTCCTTTCTTTTTTTTCTTTAGTGAGTCTAGCCAGGAGTTTGTCAATTTTATTTACCTTCTCAGAGAACCAGCTCCTTGCTGCATTTATTTTTCTATTGTTTTTGTTTGTTTGTTTTGAATTTCATTTATTTCTGCTCTAAGTTTGATTATATCTTTTCTTCTGCTGACTTTAGGCTTCATTTGTTCTTCCTATTCTAGTTTGTTAGAAAGAAGGTTAGGTTGTTTATTTTGCCTTGTTCTTGTTTTTGGAGATACGCCTGTAATAATATGCACTTTCTTCTGATGACCGCTTTTGCTATGTCCCAAAAGTTTTGGTATGCTGTACTATCATTATCATTCATTTCTATGTATCTCTTGATTTTTCTTTTTATTTATTCTCTGACTGTTATTCTTCAGTAGCATGTTGTTTAATTCCCATGAATTTTTGGTTCTTCCTACTTTTTTTTTTTTTTTACAGTTCTTCTCCCTTTCTTTTTACAGTTGATCTCTATTTTCAAAGCATTATGATCGGAGATTATGGTTGGTATGATTTCAACCCTCTTATATTTGTTGAGGCTATCTCTGTGTCCCAGTATGTGCTCAATCCTTGAGAATGTTCCAAGTATACTAGAGAAAAATGTATAAGCAGGTGTTTTGAAATGAAAGGCTCTGTAAATGTCAATTATGTCTAGTTGGTCTAATGTGTCATTTAAAGATGTTATTTCCTTATTGATTTTCTGTTTGGATGATCTGTCCCTATCCAATAGTGGGGTATTTAGGTCCTCTATTACAATAGTGTTTTGGTCTATTTCTCCCTTTAGTTCTGTTAGTAATTGCTTCACATATTTCAGGGCTCCATGATTGGGAGCATAGACATTAGTAACTGTTATGTCTTCTTGATGCATGATTCCCTTTATCATTATGGTATGTCCCTCAGTATCTTTCTTTACCTTTTTTTTATTTTGAAGTCTATTTTGTCCGATATTAGTACCGTACTCCCGCTTTTCTCCAAGTGCCATTTGCTGGAAATATCATTTCCCACCCTTTCACTTTGAGTCTATATTTGTCTTTGGAGCTAGATATGTCTCCTGGAGGTAGCATATGGTTGTGTGTGTGTGTGTGTGTGTGTGTGTGTGTGTGTGTGTGTGTGTGTGTGTTTTGCTCCATTCTGCAACTCTGTGCCTTTTTATTGATGAGTTCAGTCCATTTACATTTAGGGTGATTATTGAAATATGAGGTCTTCTTGTAACCATTTTATCTTTTGTTTTCTGGTAGCTCAGTGTTTCCATTGCTTTCTTGTCTTTGTACTTCTGTTTTCTTTATTTCAGTTGGCTTTTGTGGGTTTTCCATCTGGTTCTTCTGTTGTATGTTATATACTTCAGTTCTGAGTCTTTGGCGTTCAGTTACCTTTACAAATATGTTGAGGATAGTTTGTGTGTGTGTGTGTGTGTGTGTGTGTGTGTGTGTGTGTGCATTTGTCCATTTTCTTTTGCTTGTGCCTTATCTCCATTCCCCTTTGCGAATTTGAATCTTTGAATCCCTCTCTTTTCGGTTATTGTTGTCTCAATTTGTCCCTATGTTTGCTGAACATTCATTACTATCTTGCTATAGCAATTCTCTTCTTATTGTTTAAATTTGTAATGCTTTGTTCTTAGTAAGGGTCGAACTTCTCTGCTTCTATTTGCCTGATGGTCGCCTTACTCCTAATTATGTTTTTTTTTTTTTGTCATTTTATTTTAGGTTACCTGACCCCTTTCAGTATTTGCTGTGGTGCAGGCCTTGTAGTGGAGAATTCTCTTAATTTTTATATGTCTGGAAAGGTCTCTATTTCTCCTTCATATCTAAAGGAGAGCTTAGCTAGAGACATTATTTTAGACTGGTAGTTCTTTTCACTTAATAGTTAAATATTTGATTCCACTCCTTTCTGGCTTGTAACGTTTGTGCTGAGAAGTCCAATGATAATGTAATGGCTTTCCTTTATAAGTTATCTTTTTCTTCTCCCTGGCTGCCCTGATAATTCCATCTTTGTCATTGATATTTGATAATTTTAATATAATGTATCTTGGTGAAAGCCTTTTTGGGTTGAAATAATTGGGTGTTTTGTTGACTTCCTGAATTCCAAGCTCCAGCTCATTCCTTAGATTTGGGAAATTCTCGTCAACTATTTGTCTGAAAATGCTTTCTAGTCTCTGCCCCTTTTCCTTGCCTTCGATAATGCAGATTATTCTTATGTTTCCTCTTCTGATGGCATCAGCTAGTTCTTGTATTTCTTTTCCATTATTTTTCATTCTTCATTTTCTTGCTTCTTTCTGATTTATTTCTTGATTTCTGTCTTCGATATCACTGATCCTTTCCTCCATTTGGTAGGCTCTCATTCTCAAGCTCACTATTTCATTTTTCAACTCTTGCAGTTTTTTTTTTTTAATCTCCAGAGGATATATTCTGTTCTTTTTGAGGGTTTCAATGTCCTTGCTAAAGAACTCATTCTGCTCATGTAGTTATTTTTTCAATTCCTGAAGTTGTTGATGTGACTCATTTCTGATCTCATTGAGTTTTTAGAAGTACCGTTCCTGAATTCTCTGTCATTTAAGTCACATATTTCTATGTCTGTAAGCTTATTTTCTGGAGATTTTTCTCTTTCTTTCTGAGATTCCTTGTTACCTTGGTTGTTCATGGTATTTAATGGACTATTTCTCTGCCTTGGCATTAATGGAAGTATATTCTGCTTTTTTTTCCAGAAAGAAGATTTATTATATAAAGGTCTCTCTTTAGCTTGTTGCAAAGAAGGCACTTTTCTTTTGGTTGCCATTAGGTGGCATCTAAGCCTCTTGGATCCCTTCTTTATATAAAGCCTTAATAATACCTTTTTTTCTTTGTAGATGTTTAATCGCACTCACTACTCTCAGTCTCAGTCCCTGTTGTCGTTAGTGTCTGTTTCGATAGTGCTTGCTCAGATTCCCCTGGAATCTGTGGTGTTTGGTCTCAGAGGATATGGGCGTGGGGCCCTCTTAGCTGGGGGTTGGGGTTTGCGGCTCAGCCTCGGTTTTGCATCCACGGCTGGTAAAAATCAACTGTTGTTTCTCTGCCGTCCTGCTTCTTTGCTTTCTGCCCTGATGACTGGGCACTGCCACCGGCTGTGTGGAGCTCACAGCACTCCCAGGCAGGGCTATTCAGAGTTCTCGCTGCACCTTCTCCTCTCCCCCTCCTCCTACAGGGAGATCCACACTGCTAGAGGCAACTTCTTTATTTCTCCCAGTCCACCACCCAACATCTGTTGTTCTGACCTGTGGTAGGTCTTATATGCAGATCCCATGTTCAGTTTGGGTGTTTTTTTCTTGAGTTTTAAGTGTTCAGCTTATTTTTGTTTCAACAGGAGAGATCTGGGGACGTCTCGTACTGCCATGTTTCTCCCTCATTCCCATGTGTATTATTTTATAAGTGGAAAAGTGGAGTTTTTCTTTCAGAGACTTCCTATGCTTAAATGTGCAGGATGTATGGTATGGTTTCCAGTCACTTGGCTCTTTTGGAATTGTAAACCACTATGTAGATATCATCTTGGACTTTTAAACTTTTTAAAGGCAAACCAAACATACTTACTTATATTCTCCAACACAAATATTGTTTTATCAGAAATAAAAGGTAGAAGTTGTAGTGTCCCCAAAAGATACAAACATCGGGTCCAGCTATTTTGGTTTTATTTTGTTTGTGATTGGTGTTTTCATTGAAACCTTCTGTAGACAAGGAACTGGTCAGAAGAGCCTTTGTAAGTTAAGCTTGCTTGAGCAGGGAAGAGCCCCACGAGCTCGCCATTTATGCCTTTGCCCACTTGGGCCTAGCTTCAGTCCCCATGCCTGCCTAGCAGTCTTCTGAATGTCCAGACCTATGGCCATGCTCCAGTGATGCTTGTCACCAGAACTGGTGATCAGAAGAAAGCAACCAAGAAAGCTATTAGACAGCTCTGGTTCTCTGCCTATTTCAGAAGACTCTTAGTTCCACTGAAAAACTCGCTTGCTATGAGGAAGCCTTCTTTTCAGATATGGAAGTTGCTTAGTCATAACTTCAATCACGTTTTAAGCTTTATATGAATACTTTTTAGTAAAAAGCAGACATTTAGTATGTTTCTGTTCTGAATTGGTACCACACACACACACACACACACACACACACAGAGTTTTTAAACTGGAAAACAGGTGCTTTAATTCATGCAGAACTGTAAAACATAAACATATTTTTAAGATCTTTTTATTTTTCTTTTTTTAAGCATTTTATTTTATTTTATTATTTTATTTTATTTTATTAGTTTCAAGTATACAGTACATTGGTTAGACATTTATATAGTTTACAAACTGATCTCCCCTGTTACTCTATCATCCTTCTGGTTCTATACGTAGCCATTACATTACTGCTGACTACATTCCCTGTGCCATACTCCCCATCCCAGTGACCATCTCTCACTTACTAATTTGTACTTCTTTAACCCTTCACCCCTTTCTCCCAGCCCCCCAACCCACCTTCACTCTACCAGTCACCAGATTGTCCTCTGTATTTGTGAGTCTGTTTTTATTTGTTCTTTTTGTCCCTTATATTCCACATATAAGTGAAATTATGTAGGATTTGTCTTTCTCTGACTTATTTCACTCAGCATAATAAGCTCTAAGTCTATCCATGGCATTGCAAATGGTAAGATTTTATTTTTTACGACTGAGCGATATTTCATTGTATATATGTACCACTTCATCTTTATGCAGTCATCTTTTAATGAGCACTTAGGTTCCTTCCATATCTTGGCTATTGTGAATAGAGCTGCAGTGAACATAGGAATGCATAGATCTTTATGAATTACTGTTTTGGCTTTCTTTGTATAAATACCCAGAATTTCAATTGCTGGGTCAAAAGGTAGATCCGTTTTTAATTTTTTGAGGAATGTCCAGACTGTTTTCCATAGTGCCTGTACCAATTTGCAATCCCACCAACAGTATACGAGAGTTCTCTTTTCTCCACATCTTCGCTAGCACTTGTTGATTTTTGATTTATTGATGATAGCCATCTTGACAGGTGTGAGGTGATATCTCATTGTGGTTTTAATTTATATTTCTCTGATGATTAGTGACCTTGAGCATCTTCTCATATGTTTATTGGCCATCTGTATGTCGTCTTTGGAGAAATGGATTTTCAGGTCTTCTGCCTATTTTTAATTGGATTGTTTTGTTGTTGTCATTGTTGTGCGTTTATTTTTCTTTTAAATGTCGAGTGAATGGAAAGCATTATGATTTCAAAAGGTAGAATATAGTACTTACTAGAAACAAACTTTTGGCCAAAGGAAAAAATTCTCAAGCAATACAGCATTGTGAGAAACATTTTTTTCTTCTCTTAAAAAGTATATAAAGATACATCAGGTTCATTATTCTCAGGTTTGAAGTGCCTAATTTTTATACATAAAAACGAGTTACATGAACCAATTCTGGAACTCCTCTCCTCTGCCCACTTTAATGGCAATTTACTTCCTCTTTTTCCTACCATAGATACCACTGCTAGCAAGGACTCTCAGCTCCTTTTTCTTCAGTTTGAGCTGGCCTGCTGTGACAGGAGAGAATAAATGTCAAGATTGGGGGAAGGACACATCGTTTCTCTCTTTCTCTTATACATCTTACATACTGTCAACATCAAGAAAGAAAGGAAGAATCTTTTCATCTAAAATTAACTAAGCCCTTCGTCCCTGGTCCCTAACCTTAGGCTGTGTCCCATTTCCCATCTACAGTGTCACCCAAACACTCATCATGTTACTGGAATCCATTCTCTGACCTAATAAAGCCCCAACTTCATGGAGATGCTTAGATATTTTGAATGGAGCTCCCAAGTACTTCCCAGGGATTTTAGCGTTTGAGGACTACCAGCAGTAGCTTGAGAATTTTCATCCTATAATTAGGGCTGAAAGTGTTTCTGGCATCCCAAGTTGAAACACAACACTGAATATATATTTTTTTTTCCCTAGAAACACTGTTACGGTATAAATAATAGTTTCTCTGCTACTCTTCATGCTATACTACAGATACTTTTGTGTTAAATTGTCCTTTGGGGTACTACCCCAGGAAGCTAGAAAACATTTTTATGGGAAAATGCTTGCTTTCCAAATTCCAAACATCTTACATAAAAATGGACTTGTGAAACACAATCCATTTACAACTTGCGTAGTTGCCAATATCAGTGTAGTAAAACCAACAATTCCTCTTCTAGTCAACTCTGTGGTCCCACAAAAATTCAGGGAATACCACTCATGAAATGGTACGGAGAGAGAGGTGTTCCTAGTATTTCAAGCTATATTTAAAAGAGAAAATAAAAAAAAGATATAATGATTCATTCCAATTTTTATCTCATAGTGCTGAATGATGTGTGTGCGTGTACACAGCTGTTTTGGAATTCATATACTCCTTCTATGAACACCATTTCCTCTTGTATACTTACAGTGAAGTTAACTCTACCTACAGTAATATGCTTTTAAATCTATACTCTCTCTTATCCATTTACCTGTGTAGGGGGACAATATTCTATCTACTTTCCATATGTGTACCAAAAATGCCCAATTATCATGGCAGATAAAAGTTGTCAAGTGCATTAAAACAAAAGCCAAAAAGTAAAATAAGACAAAATATCCAGTGTCCTCACTCTAAAATCACATGATTTCACCAGAAGTCCCATTCCAAATTTCTACAAGTTTTCATTTACTTCCTTGTTCTTTAATGTGTCTTTCTTTTCTTTTCAATATTATCATTCAAAATAATAATGTAAACTTGTGGTTTATTTTTCTGGGTTTTATAAAAATTGCTAATAGTTCTACAATAAGAAACAATAACTTGTTATTTATTTAGCTATATCATAGGCTAAATAGGTTTGGGGGAAGGTCAAGACTCAGAACTTTTTATTTTCATTTGTAATGGTCAATGGACAGATAGATTTGGGGTTCCAAACAACTATTTTAAATCTGTATTTTAAAACCAGGACATTAGTATATCAGATTGGACATTTACACCAGTATGTTATTTTGCTAAGATTTGTAATTATAAATTGTTTCATGGCCTTTACAGGGTTCAAAATTATGGATAATAATGGAATACCTGGGTGGTGGTTCAGCACTGGATCTTGTAAGTATTTTTAAATAATCACACACATGTACACATACACATTCATACTTTAACTTTTTTCTTTTAATTGGAGTAAGCAATGGCTTTTGGGCAAGCTAAGTGGTTGCTTTAATTAATATCTTCAAATAAAACTTTTTTTCAAGACCATTATCCTTAGGTAGATTAGTTGTATTGCAGGATTGAACATGTTGCTGACATTCTTAGAATGTATAAAAAAATGTAAATAGATTAATAAAATCAATCCTCCAGATTAGGAATGAGTGTGTGACAGTTGCTGTCAGTGTAGAGTTTTACTTCTCAAGCTCATCCCTGAAAAGACTTTCTTAGATTTTTTGAAGTATGTAATTCGTGTAACTCTAACTAAGAGTGGTTCTTGGCCTATAAACCCAGTTCTCTACAGAGTTCTCTCTGCTCCTTTATAGGTCATTTGGAAATATAATGGCATTTTTTGTTGTCACAATGACTTGTAAGTGCTACAGCCATTTTGGTGGGCAGGGATGAGAATGCTAAAACCATTGAGAAACAGTGCCTTTGAGAAACACTAGTTGTTTTCTGCAAAGTAGTGTGATCCTATCACTGTTGGTTTTTTCCCTTTCCAATCTTTATTAGGATGACATTGTATTTAAAATACGATATGAATTACTAGAGGCAACTTATTGTAGTAGAATGACCATTGGGCTGGTCTATGGAAGTTTGAGGTTATAAGGCTGGCTCTATTCATGACTAAATCTGTGACTGTGAATCAAACATATAAATTCCTTGGAATTGGATTTCCTATAAAACAAAGAAGTTGCATTGAGTTATTTCCAAGTTCTTTTATCTTTAATATTATATGAAAATATTTTATTAGAATGTCTCTTCCTTTGAAATTGTAGAGCATGCTGTTTCTAAAAATAGTGTTTTGATAATTAAGATCATCAAGTGATACTTTAAGTTTTTTTTAAATGGCGATGAGTTTTCCTAACTAAAAGTGATTAAATATTTTTAAAAGGCTTTAATCCTTACTGCAAGTAACTCAGTTTCAAATAATCCTATGCCAAAATGACCATAAAAGATTGTCTTTCCTTTAGACAGAATCGTACCTAAACTATTCTAAAGAAATGGTAATTAAACTGGATGAAGAGTCACATTTCCTTCTAGAAATTCATCAGTTTAATCAGTTGCCGAGTTAAGTAATCCTTCCTTGTGTCTAATCTAATTCTTATATCCTAAAGCCGGAGTTCACTCTTTTGTTTCTCTTTTCTAGTGTCTTGTCACGTAGTTTGCTTATACAATAGTTTCTTCATTAGCTCCACAAGAAGCCTCACAATTACTCCATGATCCTCCTTCTGCTTTTTAAATATTAAGAGCCCTTTCCACATTTATCAGTTATCTTATCTGGTCCCTCAAGGTGCTCACCATGTCTCTTCCCTGTTTTATAGACATTGCTTTCATCAGGATCACTGATAGCAAGGCTAAGTATTGGACACTGGCCCAACCCCAACACACTCTGCATCCTCCAGTAGTAGTTTGGTCAGTTTTATGAAATCTCTGAATGAAAGGATTGTAAGCTCTTAACCTCATTCTGCCATTCTGATCTCTGCGTAACAGAACAAATGCCAATTACATAAATTTAATGAACTTAAAATTTTCTTAGCCTCGTAGTGGCTAAAAAATTAAGAGACCTAGGTCCCAGTCCTGGTTCTGCCATTGACTAGCTGTCTAATGTTGGGTAAGCCATTTAACCTCTGTGACTTAATTTCCTCAAATCTTAAGTGAAGAAATTAGACTAGTAATGTCTCTAGTTTTGTTTTTCTAGCTCTAAAATTTAGTAATATTGTGATTTAATTATAAATCTCATTTAACTGGAATTTATAGGGAGAGCAAATAAAGAGACAATGTTCTATTTCTTCTCCATGTATATTTCTATACAAATGAATGCTATCATTTGGGGAATCTAATAAAGGATTAGGCTTAGAGGCTTATGCTACTAGGAATAAGAGAAAACAAAAGTGATGCTAAGCAGAGAATGTTTAACACTATAAACTAGTATATGAATAATGGAATATGAATATGACTTATAATTTATGTCAACCTTATATAATGTATAACTCAAGATTCTCTTTCATTCTTGAAAAAAAAATCAGTTGAATTCAACAGACTTTGAGCATATTGTATATTTTATTGAATTTGTTACACCTTTCTTTTCTTCAATAAGAATTATAGTGGTCTACAACAAAAAACACATGTAATAAAGTTAATAGAATAAAACATGAGCACCAAGGGAAAAAGTTGGAAGCAAAATGCTAACTGTAAAGTAAGGCATAACATAACATGCTGCATTAGGGACAGGCTGGAAGTCAAAGGAGCGTGGGGTAAAACCCAAAAAGTACAAGCGTACATTCTTTGAAAGAGCAAATATCCCTCTCTTTCATATCCTCAGTTGAAAATAGAGGCAAATTACTTAAGGCCAGCACACTGCCCTGGCGACGGAGGTATTAGCTATTAGACACATGGCACGGTCTTCAGGCATTGGAGGGAACTTCAATTATGCATTCCCAGTACACAGTGGACCAAGATCTTGGCATTCTCTTTCCCAAGGTCACATTGGAAATAAAAAACAATCTTTGTTCCATCTACTTTAATTTCTTTCTCTTTCCAGCTCCCTTTTTCCTCTTCTTCTAATTACTATCAAGATGGCTAAGGAAACATTTTAATCAGAAGATTTGGGATAGTTTTCTGTCTGATACTGAACCAGAAAAACTCAACTGTACCACCACCCCATTCCCATTTCTCTGCAAGGGAGTCTCTCCTCCAATCCTCATCCAATGCCCAGTTAACCGAAATTTTACTTTTATTGAATTTTAAACTGGAACTAAATATACCAGATAAGCTAATGAGTCTTTAGGACCTCTCTTTTATTTATTTTTACTTTATCCAAGCACTTTTAGAAGTCCTTTAGAATGATAGCTAGTACCCATTACAAGTACCCATTACATAGACCTTGCCCCGTTTCTGAAGTGAGAGTATACCTCCTCTGGCTCTGTCAACATTTTATGATCAGTGATACTAAGTGTTGATCTTGAGTATTATGATGTTTGTCTTTCAGTTATTTGGTAGTACCTCAGAATTTCATTGCCAGGAGTCAATAAAATAATATGCCATCTCAAATTTTAATATGACTTTAATCACTACTATATATTTAATATTTTTTTTATTTTTTTAATTACAGTGGACATATAATATATTAGGTTCAGGTGTACAACGTAGTCATTAGACATTTATATAATTTATGAAGTGATCCCGTAATAAATCTGGTACCCATCTGACACCATACACAGTTATTACAACATTATTGACTATATTGACTATATTTCCTATGCTATACTTTACATCCCAATGACTATTTTGTAACTATCAACTTGTACCTCTTAATCCCTCTCTTCCTTCATCCATCTCGCCAAACCTGTCCCATCTGGCAACTATCATAATGTTCTCTGTATATATTGGTTTGTTTCTGTATTGTTTGTTTTTATTTTTTTTACATTCCACATATAAGTAAAATTATATGGTATGTGTCTTTCTCTGTGACGTACTTCACTCAGCATAATACCCTCTAGGTCCAGCCATGTTGTTGCAGGTGACAAGATTTCATTCTTTTTTATAGATGAGTAATGTTCCATTGTATATATGTACCACTTGTTCTTTATTCATTCATTTATTGATAGGCACTTAAGCTGCTTCCATATCTTGGCTATTGTGAATAATGCTGCATTGAACATATAGTTGCATTTGTCTTTTTGAATTGGTGTTTTGGGTCTTTCTTTGTCTCTTGTCATAGCCTTTGTTTTAAAGTTTATTTTCTCTGGTATAAGAATTGCTACCCCAGCTTTTTTTTTTTTTCATTTCCATTTTCATGAACTATTTTTTTCATCCCTTTGTGTTCAGTCTGTGTGTGTCTTTTGATCTGAAGTGAATCTCTTGTAGGCAGCATATGTTGGGGTCTTGCTTTCTTATCCATTCAGCTACCCTATCTTTTGATTGAAGCATTTAACTCTTTTACATTTGAACTACTTGTTGATAGATATATTGTTATTGCTATTTTATTATTCATATTTTTGATACATATATATATTTTTTCTTCTTTAAGAAATCCCTCCAGCATTTCCCATAATACTGGCTTGGTGGTGATGAACCCTTTTAGCTTTTTCTTGTCTGGGAAGCTGTTTATGTCTCCTTTGATTCTAAATGATAGCTTTGCTAGGTAGAATAATATTGGTTGCAGAACTTCACTTTTCATCACTTTGAATATTTTGTGACAATCCCTTCTAGCCTGCAAAGTTTCTGTTGAGAAATCAGTTTACAGTCTTATGAAAACTTCCATGTAGGTAACTAATTGATTTTCTCTTGCTGCTTTTAAGATTATCTCTTTGTCCGTACCCTTTGGCATTTTAATTATAATGTGTTTTGGTGTGGGCTTCTTTGGGTTCATCTTGTTTGGGACTCTAAATTTTCTAGGGCTGTATGTCTATTTCCTTCACCAGGATAGGGAAGTTTGCCATCATTATTTCTACAAATAGGTTTTCAATTCCTTGTTCTCTCTCTCTCTTCTGGTACCCCTGTGATGTGAATGTTGTCCCAGAGGCTTCTTAAACTATTCATTTTTTGGACTCTTTTTTCTTGTTGCTGTTCTGATTGCATGTCCTCCACTGCCCCATCTTCTAAATCACTGATTCGATCCTCTGCTTCATCCACTCTGTTGATTCCCTCTAAGGTACTCTTCATCTCAAATATTCTATTCTTCATTTCTGACTGGCTCCCTATTTTCCATCTCCATTTTTATGTTTTCCATCTCTTAGTTAAAGTTCTGACTGAATTCATCTGCTCTTCCACTAAGTTCCTTGAGCATCCTTATAACCAGTGTTTTAAACTCTGCATCTGGTATATTGCTTGTCTCCATTTTGTTTAGTTCTTTTTCTGGAGCTTTGTTCTGATCTTTTGTTTGAGAAACATTTCTTTGTCTACTCATTTTGGCTGCCTCCCTGTGTTTGTTTCTATGTGTTAGGTAGAGCTGGTATATCTCCTGGTCTTGGTAGGGTGGCCTTATGTAGTAGGTGTCCTGTGGAGCCCAGTGGCACAGTCTCCCTGATCACCTCAGATAGGTGCTCCAGGTGTGTCCCTTGTGTAGGTTGTGTTTGCCTTCTTGTTGTAATTGAGGCTTGGTTGCTGTTTGCACATCAGTGGGATGGATTGACCCTCAGGCTGACTGGCTTTGAGGACTAGCCATGACTACAGTGGAGGAGATGATGTGGAAGAGCTGACCCTATAGAGCAGGATTTGTTTTATCAGGGCTCTGCTGCCTGCCCAGTCTGCCCTTTGGGTGTGTCATTTGTGGAGCTGGTTGAGTGGTGCTCTGATGTGTTCTGATGCTGGCAACCAAGTGTAATGTTTCTGGAGCCTTTTGAGAGGTGCTTCGGTGCAGGCCAAAGTCAGCTGCTACCTGTGCCCTGCCTGGGGTCACTTGGTATGAGCTACAAAGTAATGTGCCTGGGAGAGGCTATGCTGCGAGCTAAGGCCAGCTGCCACTACTGCCAGGCTTAGGGCTGCTTAACAAGAGATCCAGGGCATGCCAAGGCCAGAGGATGCTTGTTTGGAGTTTGGGAAACTTTGATAGTTTTTAGAAAAGTTTTTAGCATGAGCCAAGACTGGCTGTTTGTATGGAAAAGCCACAGGAAGCAGCTTGGGTGGTCCTGCAATTCGGGTTAGGCAGGGTCTCAGGGACTCACCAGGGTGGGGCAAACGGTGTTTGCCTGATTGATGGAGACTCAGATATGGTGGCTACATGCACATGCAGTTTTGGTGGGGGAAAGTGAGGGATGATGGCTTCTGCCAGCACTTCTGTCTGGGAGAAAGCTGCCTCTCCAGTCCTCGCCCTGAAGCTAGACAATGCAGTTCCTCCAAGTATGTCCCTGGTGCCTTTTGAGCTGCTTCCCCAGTCCTAGAGCTCAGAGTGAGTGAGTCTGTCAGCCACTAAGATCATGCACAGGCCATTTAAAATAAATATGTGTGATTCCAGCCACCGTCCATCTCACTCAGCCACAATTTCTACTGGTTTTCACAACCATAAGTTGTGGAGACTTTAATTCCTAACACTGGAACCCTGAGTAGGGAGCCTGTGGTGGGGCTGGGACTCCTTACTCCTCAGGGAGGACCTCTGCATCAGAGATACCCCTTCTTATTTTTTTAAAGCCTACAGCACCTGGTATTCCCAGGTGGTCTCCCATCCAGCTACTAACCAGGCCCAACACTGCTTAGCTTCCGAGATCAGATGACATCGAGCATGTTCGGGGTGGTATGGCCGTAGACCCCCTTCTGATTTTTAACCACCACATGTGGATATGGTACGAGCCCATTCAGCATATTTGCCTCTCTACAATCTCGTGGTGGCTTCTGCTGTATGTCCTTAGTTATAGGACTTCTGTTCAAGTAGACTTCAAATGATTCTCAGTGATAGTTGTTCTGTAGTTTAATTGTAATTTTGAGGTAGTCATGAGTGGAGGCGAGTACAGCCTTTACCTGCTCCACCATTGTGCCCAGAATAAAAGCACTACTATTTAAATAGAAACTTCTGGGGTGGAAGTTTCTAGATTTGAAAGTAAATACATAATGTTACATAAGAAAGGTACCTAGTGAACTATGATGTCCCTGGAGTATACTGCATATCCAGAACACAGCTAATATTAAATAGCATGACCAAAGTATGGGTTCTGTTTTAAGCAGTTAAATTTCAACAAGAAAGTGCCCTCTATTCAGAATAAATATGGCATTCATGAAAGATGAAATATACAAGATGCCAAAGAGCTGTGAATCTCTCCCAATGTGAGGCTGTGTGAGCAATATTTGATTTTCAACACCTCTCCCCTCCTTTCAGCAAACAGAACTCAACCTCAGCTCTGACTTTAGTTTCCCTCCTGTTCCTGTAATAATATCGTACAGTCCACTATTTGTGCTTTATGAGGTATCAGATTTTTTAAATAACCATTTATTTTAAAGAGAGATTTTTAAATATTCCATTATAGGTTCTCCTGAAACTTAATCATTGCTTTCCTTGTATTCCAGTTGGAACTACTGGCTTTGGTACAGGGATGGGGAAAGAAAGGGAAATGTGTTACATTTATTTGAAAAACTGTATCCCTCCATGATTTGATCTTTTTTTTTTTACAATGAATATCTGAATGGTTTAATTATATTCCTAGTTAAATTTTAAATTTGAGTCCCCAAAAGTCTCTAAGCTTTTACAATGTTGAAATATATAAATGCTAAAAATTGTGTGCCACGGCAGACTTATATATAATCAAATTTGGCTACTGGTGAAATCTTATGGACTGTGAGCTTAAAATCAGTTCTGCATAAATATTTAATAACTTTTAAACAACAAATGTAAAAATTTAAGCAGCTGTTTTTTTTCTTCCTATCTGAAAGGAAGAAAGCTGGTTTGTCATTATTTAAATGTATCTAAAATTTGTGATGTAAATATCTGAGAACCTCAGGATTTAGAGCTGGTATATAGGTAACACTACTTGTATTATTATCTTTCAAGATTAAATCCGATCATTTAAAAATCCTTCCAGCCCTTTGAGTTAACTTTTTTAGTCTCTTTCTTTACCTTTTAATTTTTTTTCTCATTCATTTAAATATTGGTTTAAGAAACAGAACTGCTTCATACATCTAAGTGATTCCCTTCTTTCAAAGATAACAAATTTGAACTTTATTGTTCCAAACATTGATACATGTGTGTTTATGTGTGTGTGTGTTTTTTCTCTAAGCTGCGAGCTGGTCCATTTGATGAATTCCAGATTGCTACCATGCTAAAGGAAATTTTGAAAGGTCTGGACTATCTGCATTCAGAAAAGAAAATTCACCGAGACATAAAAGGTATACTAATGTCCAATATAAACCTGAGAAAAATAGATGCATTCTGAGGAAGATAAGCTTCTTTTCACTTTTTGTTTTTTCCCTCCTAGCTGCCAATGTCTTGCTCTCAGAACAAGGAGATGTTAAACTTGCTGACTTTGGAGTTGCTGGCCAGCTGACAGATACACAAATTAAAAGAAATACCTTTGTGGGTACACCATTTTGGATGGCTCCTGAAGTTATTCAACAGTCGGCTTATGACTCAAAAGTAAATTGTTACCTGTACAAGCTGTTTTGTTTTTAATAATAAATTTTATATAACATATTATCCTATTTAATACATTGCCTTAATTTTCCTTCCTTTTAAAGTATTCCTAAAGCTAGAATTATTTCAAATGTTGCTGCTAAATTATAATCAAGTTCCCTCGATGCCAGTACTATTCAGACCCTATTCCTTTCAATTTCCTTTCATCCCACTTGGAATAAAATCCAAAGTCCTTGCTATTGTATGCATGGCTCACTAGGATCTGGCCCTTGTCTGCCTCTTCAACCTCATCTCCTATAACTCTCCTCTATATTCTACCTGCTTCAGCCACAGTGGCCTCATTGCTGTTCCACAAACATAGCAAGCACACTTGCCCTCCTTCTATCTGAAATAAACTTCCTCCCAATGAGGTCTCTACTTTAAACATTGCAGCCTCTTAATTCCATCATTCGTTATTTTCTTATGCTAAGTTATTTTCTTCACAGAACTTAGCACCATCTAATATCATATTATTTATCTATTTTTGTCTTCTACTAGAATACAAGCACCTTGAGAGCAGGGACTTTTGTCTGGTTTATCTACCACCTGAATCCTCAGTACCTAGAACGTGATACTTGGCACAAAGTATGGAATTTGATAATTTTTTTTAAATAAATGAATTTTATTAATAAAAATTCATTAACATCACATTTCTTGCAACACTTTAATATTGCCATTAGCTTCCACAGGCTATTTTGTGGCAGTATATTGGAATGGAGTTTCAAGGTCATTTTCTTTCTCTTACCTTAGGCTGACATTTGGTCATTGGGAATTACTGCTATTGAACTAGCCAAAGGAGAGCCACCGAACTCTGATATGCATCCAATGAGAGTTCTGTTTCTTATTCCAAAAAACAATCCTCCAACTCTTGTTGGAGACTTCACTAAGTCCTTTAAGGAGTTTATTGATGCTTGCTTGAACAAAGATCCATCATTTGTGAGTATATATTGCTTTTACTACCTTTGTCTATTATTAGAACTACATAGAACAAACATTTTTTCTACAGTGAGAAATACAGTGCATGTGAAAATTGTCTAAGATCTATCCAGGAACTTGGTTCTTCCCTCTATATTGCTAATTCTGTTCAGTTCTTAACAAGATCCTTAGTTCTTTTGCTCCTTCCACTCTATCTTTTTATGTTTTTCGTAGTCCCTAGCTTATTCCTTATTCTATTATTTCCTATTTCAGGGGGAAAGAAATTTGAGAAATAAAATTTATTTAATAAGATGTCATGAATGAAGTTTATGTGTAACTATTTTCAATAATTTTTACTCAACTGTGTTTTCACTTTCCATGAATAGTTATGTTTGCATTTCGCTATTTTAAAATTAATGTTTAGAAATTCCAACATGAAGGTGCATACTTTTCCTGAAGTCTAGTGAATCTCACTCATTTACCTAACAAATTTGATTACAGTTGTTTTACTGTTTTTAAAATAAAGCTGCCTGGCTGTTGGTGGGATTGAAAATTGGTACAGCCACTATGGAAAACAATATGGAGATTCCTCAAAAAATTAAAAATAAACTACCTTATGACTAAACAATTTCACTTCTTGGTATTTATCCAAAAAAATTCAAAACACTAATTCAAAAAGATATATGCACCCCTATGCTCACAATAGCATTATTTACCATAGCCAAGATTTGGAAGCAACCTACATGCCCATCAGTAGATGAATGGATAAAGAAGAGGTGATACATATATACAATGGAATATTACTCAGCCATAAGAAAGAATGAAACCTTGCCATCTGCAACAAGGATGCATCTAGAGGGTATTATGCTGAGTGAAATAAGTCAGACAGAGAAAGTCAAATACCATATAATTTCACTTATATATGGAATCTAAAGAACAAAATTAATGAACAAACAAAACAGAAACAGACTCGTGGATATAGAGAACAAACTGATGGTTGTCATATGGGAGTGGAGTTGGAGAGCTGGGTGGAAAAGGGAGGGGATTAAGAAGTACAAACTATTAGTTAAAAATAATTATGGGATATAAAGTACAGCATAGGGAATATAGTCAATAATATTGTAATAATTATGTATGGTACTAGGTGGGTACTAGATTTATTGGGGAGATCACTTCATAAATTATATAAATAACCACTATGCTATATAACTGAAACCAATATAAAATAATATTGAATGTCAACTATAATTGAAAAATAAAAAAAATAAATAAATAAATGAAACTGCCTGGTGATTTCTAGAAACTAGAAATGTATAAAAACTATCTAAGTTTGATGTGCCAATTTAAAGTTGATAACAAATGTTCTGATATTAATAAAGTACTAGGTTGGACCTATCCCCCATAGCACCTGGTATTTGTATTTAGATGCCATATGAATTAATCTGGAGATCATACAATGTGTGCAGCTAATAACAAAGTTACAGCATTGCTAGTTTTCATCCATTTTTTTCAATTTACAGTAAATATAATAAAAGTATTTAAAGTACTATTTGAAATGTTTTTAAATTTTTAATTTATTTTCAAAATTCTGCCATGTGTTTCTCTGCTTTGAGAAGGCCCTGGCCTGCCAGTTTGCTGGTAGATAAGCTACCTTTTGCCATTGGGCTATTTAACAAACTGGTACCAAAACAGTGCATTTAATTTGGTTACCTTGTGCCACTTTGAAAATAGAATTAGCTCTTGTCCTACAGCATTTTAGTTGTCCTCATGTCTACAGACATATTTTTATACCTTTAAACTTAATAACTGAAATGATTTCTTACCACCTGTTGCATTCGTAAAGAGCCTAGAAATATTCATGCATATTTCATTTTTTCCTTAGCGTCCTACAGCTAAAGAACTTCTAAAACACAAATTCATCGTAAAAAATTCAAAGAAGACTTCTTATCTGACTGAACTGATAGATCGATTTAAGAGATGGAAGGCAGAAGGACACAGCGATGATGAATCTGATTCTGAGGGCTCTGATTCGTATGTACAAATTATTTAAGTTTTATTTAAATAGCCTATATTAATATTGTGTATCATTTAACCGTGATCCAAAATGCTTTCTCTAGCATATAATACAAACTGTATTCTAAAGTTCTACTTATTCTAAAGTTCTACTTTAGAAACTGTGAAAATCTTTCAAATCATAGATGTGGAGTAAAACGAATTTGAAAACATGTTTTTTTCTTAGTTTTAAATGGTCTCAGTCTAACCCCTAGTGGATACTTGAGTATATTACAGAATTTTGGAACAAGATTTGATTAAAGGTGTTATATTAGTTTGCCAAAAGTGATAGATAAGGGGCTATTTCTTCTCATACTTTGTTGGCAACCTGTAAAATCTCTCTGGAGAACTGACCTCCAGGCCTTTCCTACCTCTTGGCCACGGACCAAATCATGATCAGAGTGGTACATTTAAATACAGTAAGTCCTTACATAATGTTGTCAATGGGTTCTTGGAAACTACAACTTTAAGCAAAATGTCACAATGAAACCAATTTACCATAGGCTAATCAATAGAAACAAGAGTTAAGTTCCTATGACACATTTCTGGTTACAGGAACATCATCAAACTCTAAATAAAGCATTGAAATAAATGTAAGCTATACATACATTTAAGAAAGGTGAATAAAAACCAATAATGCTTTTCCAGCCTGCTGATTCCAGTTAAGAGTCTGAGGTGGCTGGAGCCTCTCTCAGAAGCACAGGGACAGGACACCCTTCCATACTAGGACGACTCACACACAGCCATATTTACTCAGACTGAGACAACTTAGACATGCCAGTTCACCTTCACATGCACATTTTAGGGATGTGGGAGAAAATCAGAGGATCCAGAGAAAATTCACACAGACATGAGAACATGCAAACTCCACAGATAGTAGCCCCAGCTAGGAATCAGTTTTTTCCTCATCAACGTTTTAATGAAATTACATTATTCAAGGACCTGAGGTATTTATTTATAAATGATGTGTACCCCTTTAAAATTTACAGTTTTTTGAACAGCAGCATTTACATTAACATTTTAGTCTTTAAGTCCATCACTTAATTTATACTAGAATAGTCTGTAGGCTACACCAGAATTTATACCTCCACTGGCTAAAATACTCTGAGTCCTGCATTTATGAGAAATTGCCCAAATTTTGAAAGGGATAAAAAAAATACCAGGATAGTTTTTGCACCCTGTTCTAATGGTTGCTGGCCTTAGCTGCCCATCAGAGTTGCCCATGGAGCCTTAAATAAATCACAAGCCATACTGCAGAAGATCCTGATTCAGTTAGTTCAGAGGACTGAGTATATGGTAATAGGTCTCCACATGTTATTTTGATGCATACTTGGAGTTGATAACCACTGCTACTCTTCAGTAAAATGTAGTATCTTCCTGAAACTTAGATCAAATGCTTTATTATGCTATGATTTTTTTATACATTGAGACAGTTCTCTCTTCAGAGTTTGACTGCATTGATTTGGTATTTTTACCAAGTTGAATTATTTAGGAACTTATAGAAATATCTTTGTCAATCTTTTTAGGGAATCTACTAACAGGGAAAATAATACTCATCCTGAATGGAGCTTTACCACTGTGCGAAAGAAGCCTGATCCAAAGAAACTGCAGAATGGAGCTGTACGTACATGGAGATGATCAATTCCTCTTGATAGATTTCTTTGAACAATGTAGTGAGATTTTGATGGCCAAAAATGTTGGAATTTGATACCCCTAAATGTCTGTCTACCTCCCACATCCATAGTATATACTTCATTTCCCATTAGTTTTGAACTAATTAAGAAAGGGTCATAGAAGTCATTTGTGTAGCTATTGGTATATATTCAAATGCATTTTACCTAGAGATAAATAAATCCAGTGAAATCATGGATATCTATTGTAATCTTAAAGTTAGAAGCCTTCTGGATGATGGTTGGGAATTAGTGATGGGAAGAAAGCATGGAGACTTACCTTATACTGGTCTTTGTGGGGGGGATTCAAATTAATGCACATTTACTATTGAATAAGAAAAACATGAATGACTATTTTAATTTCATGTGTATAATTTATATACTTTGTTCAAAGGAGCAAGACTTTGTGCAAACCCTAAGCTGTTTGTCTATGATAATCACACCTGTATTTGCTGAAGTAAGTACATATTCATCAGGATTGGGTATGTAGTTTAAGAAGTACAGTAATTTTAAATGTTATAGCTAATGATCTTTCTCAGCTTAAACAGCAGGATGAGAATAATGCTAGCAGGAATCAGGCAATTGAAGAACTCGAGAAAAGTATAGCTGTGGCAGAAGCCGCCTGTCCTGGCATCACAGATAAAATGGTGAAGAAGTTAATTGAAAAATTTCAAAAGTAAGCTTGAAATGTCATTCTTAAAAATTATTTTGACATTTTGTGTTGGATTTTAATTTATGACACAATATAATTGCTTTGATTTTCTTTAAAAAATATTTATTTATTTATTTATTTGTCTATCTTTGTTTAGGTTAATTTTTTATGGTAACATTAGTTAACAAAATCCAGTAAGTTTCAGCTGTACATTTTAACAATAGGGTATATATATATATATATATATACACACACACACATATATTTACTTATTTATTTATTTACACTGTAGATTAAATTCCCATAGTTAGATTTCTTTCTGTCACCACCTATTTGACCTCCTTTACGCCGTCTACCTCCCCGCTCTTCTTCCACCCCCTGCTCATCTGGTAACCACTAGTCTATTGTCCATATCCATGAGTCTCTGTTTGTCCTGTTCATTTGTTGCTTTTAGGTTTATATTCCACATATAAGTGATATAATGTGATTTTCAACTTTTTCTGTCTGGCTTATTTCGCTTAGCATGATTATCTCAAGGTCCATCCATGTTGTCGCAAATGGCAGTATTTCATCTCTTCTTATGACTAATATTCCATTGTATATATGTACCACAGCTTTTTTATCCAATCATCTCTCATAGGACATTTCAGTTGCTTCCATGTCCTGGCCACTGTGAATAACACTACTATAAACATCAGTGTGCAAATCTTTTCAGATATGCGTTTTCAAGTCTTTGGGATAAATACCCAGTAGAGGGATTGCTGGATCACATGGTAGATCAATACTTACTTTTTTGAGGAACCTCCACAGTATTTTCCATAGTGAATGTACCAATTTGCAGTCCCACCAGCAGTGTATGAGGGTTCCTTTTTCTCAGCATCCTCTCCACCATTTGTTATTACTTGTCCTGTTGATTACAACTATTCTAACAGGTGTGAGATGGTATCTCATTGTGGTTTTGATTTGCATTTCCCTAATAGGTAGCGATGTTGAGCATCTTTTCATATATTTGTTGACCATTTGGATGTACTCTAGGGGAAGTGTCAGCTCAGGTCCTCTACCCATTTTTTGTTTGGATCATTTGGGTTTTGTTGTTGTTGTTGTTGTTATTGAGTTGTATGAATTCTTTGTATATTTTGGATGTTAGGCCCTTATCAGAGGCATTGCTTGCAAATATCTTATCACATTCGGATGGTTGTCTCTTTACCTTGCCGAGTGTTTCTTTTGCTGTGCAGCAGCTTTTTAGTTTGATGTAGTCCCATTCTTTATTTTTGCTATGACTTCCTTTGCCTTTGAGGTCAAATTCATAAAATCCTCTTTAAGTCCAAGGTTCTTGAGTTTAGTTCCTGTTTTCTTCTTTCAGGTCTTACATGCAGGTCTTTAATCCATTTGGAGTTAATTTTGGTGTGTGGTGATAGACAACAGTCTAGTTTCATTCTTTTGCAAGTAGCTTTCCAGTTTTCCCAGCACCATTTATTGAAGAGGCTTTCCTTTCTAGACTGTATGTTTTTGGCACTTTTGTCAAATATTACTTGCTCATATAAACATGGATTTACTTCTGGACTCTTGATTCTGTTCCACTGGTCTGTGTGTCTGTTTTGCTGCCAATACCATGCCATTTTGATTACTGTAGCTCTGTAGTATAATTTGAAGTTGTGCACAATGATGCCTCCAGCTTCATTCTTTTTTCTCAGGATGGCTCTGGCAATCTGGGGTCTTTTGTGCTTCGATACAAATCTGATGATTTTTTTTGTTCTATTTCTTTAAAAAATGTGGATGGGATTTTCACAGGATTGCATTAAATCTATATAACGATTTAGGTAATAAGGTCATTTTAATTTTAACTATGTTGATTCTTCCAATCCAAGAACACGGAATATCTTCCTATTTCTTTGTATCTTCTTCGATTTCTTTTAATAATATGGACTTATAGTTCTCATTTTATTTGTCCTTCCCATGGTTCGTTAGGTTTATTCCTAGGTATTTTATCCTTTTTGTTGCAATTGCAAAAGGAATTATTTTTTCCATTTATTTTTCTGATGCTTTATTATTAGATATAGGAATGCTATGGATTTTTGAATCTTGATTTTGTATCCAGAGACTTTACCGTACTTGCTCATTAATTTTAGTAGTGTTCTTATGGAGTCTTTAGGGTTTTCTATATAGAAAATCATGTCACCCAACATATAGTGACAGTTTGACGTCTTTGTTTCTTATTTGGATGCCTTTTATATCTTTCTCTTGCCTGATTGCACTCGCTAAGACCTCCAATGTTATACTGAATAACAGTGGTGATAGTGGAGAGCCTCGCCTTATTCCTGATATTAAAGGGAAGGTTTTTAGTTTTTCACCATTAAGTATAATATTGGCTGAGGTTTTGTCGTATATGGCCTTTATTATATTAAGGTTATTTCCTTCTATACCGATTTTGTTAAGAGTTTTGATCATAAATGGATGCTGTATCTTGTTGAATGCTTCTTCTGCATCTATTAATGTGATCATGTGATTCTTATTTTTTACTTTGTTTATGTGGTGTATCACATGAATTGCTTTGCATATGTTGAACCATCCCTGTGCCCCTGGGATGAAGCCCCATTGATCATAGTGTATAATCTTTTTATATGTTGCTGTATTCAATTCGCTAGTATCTTTTTTAGGATTTTTGAATCTGCGTTCATGAGAAATATCGGTCTGTAGTTTCCTTTTTGTGTGTGTTATCTTTACTAAGTTTTGGTATCAGGGTAATACTGGCCTCCTAAAATGAGTTAGGAAGTATTTCCTCCTCTGCGATTATCTGGAAGAGTTTGAGGAGAATAGGTATTCAATCTTCTTTGATTGGTAGAATTCACTGGTGAAGCCATCTCGTCCTGGACTTTTACTTTTTGGTAGGTTTTTGATAATTGTTTCAATTTGCATACTACTGAATGGTCTATTTAGATTTTCCAGTTCTTGATTCAGTCTAGGAAGGTTGTATCTTCCTAAGTGCTGGTCCATGTCTTCTAGGTTATTATATTTGGTGTTACATACTTTTTCATAGTGTTCTTGTATGATCCTTTGTATTTCTGCATGTCCGTTGTAATTTTCCCCTCTTTCATCCCTGATTTTGTTTATTTGTGTCCTTTCTCTTTTTTCTTTAGTGAGTCTAGCCAGGAGTTTGTCAATTTTATTAACATTCTCGAAGAACCAGCTCTTTGTTGCATTTATTTTTTTTCTATTTTTTTTGTTTGTTTTCAATGTCATATATTTCTGCTATAATTTTGATTATTTCTTTCCTTCTGCTGTCCTTAGGCTTCATTTTTTCTTCCTTTTGTAGTTAACATGAAGCGTTAGGTTGTTTATTTGGGCTCGTTCTTATTTTTGGAGATAGGCCTGTAATGATATGAACTTTCATCTTATTACCGCTTTTGCCATGTCCCAAAAGATTTGATATGTTGTACTATCATTATCATTCATCTATATATATCTATATCTATATATATATATAGATATAGATATATATAGATATCTTTATCTCTCTTTTTATTTCTTCACTGACCCAGTTATTCTTCAGTAGCATGTTGTTTAATCTCAATATATTTGTTGTTTTCCTGCTTTGTTTTTACAATTGATCTCCAGCTTCAAAGCATTATGATCAGAGAATATGGTTAATATGATTTCAACCACTTATATTTGTTGAGGCTAGCTCCATGTCCCAGTATGTGGCCAATTTTGGGGAATGTTCCATGTGCCCTAGAAAAAGAATGTATGAGCAGCTGTTTTGAGATGGAAGGCTCTGTAAATGTCAATTATGACCAGTTGGTCTAATGTGTCATTTAAAGATGTTATTTCCTTATTGATTTTCTGTTTGGATGATCTGTCCATATCTAACAGTGGGGTATTTAGGTCCCCTACTAAGATACTGTTTTGGTCCGTTTCTCCCTTAAGTTCTGATAGTAATTGCTTTATATATTTCGGGTTTCCCTGATTGGGAGCATAGATATTAATAAGTACTATGTCTTCTTGGTGCATGATTCCCTTTATCATTATGAAGTGTCTCTCAGTATCTTTCTTTACCTTTTTTATTTTGAAGTCTATTTCTTCTGATATTAGTACTGCTGCTCCCACTTTTCTCTGAATGCCATTTGCTTGAAACGTCACTTTCCACCCTTTCACTTTGAGTCTGTATTTGTCTTTGGAGCTGAGATGTGTCTTCTGGAGGCAGCATATGGTTGGGTTTTGTTTTGTGATCCATTCTGCAACTCTGTGCCTTTTTATTGATGAATGAGTATAGTCCATTTACACTTGATTAATGAAATATAAGGTCTTCTTATAGCCATTTTATCTTTTGCTTTCTGGTAGTTCAGTGTTTCCATTGCTTCCTTGTCCTTGTGTACCTGGTTTTGTTTTGTTTTGTTTTGTTTTGTTTTGTTTATTTTGGTTGGGTTTTGTGGGGTTTTCCTCTGTCCTTCTTGTTTTATGTTATATACTTCAGTTCTGAATCTTTGTCATGTGGTTACTATTATGAATATGTAAAGGATAGTTATATTTATACAGTCATCCATTTTCTTCTGCTCGTGCCTTATCTCCATTCTACTTTGTGAATTTTGATCCTTGAATGCTCCTCTTTTCAGTCATTGTTATCTCAGTTTGTCCCTATTCATGCTAAACGTTCATTATTATCTTGTTATAGCAAATCTCTTCTTATGGTTTAAGGTTATAATGCCCTGTTCTTAGTAAAGTTTGCATTCCGCTGGTTCTCTCTGCCTGCTAGTTGCCTTACTCGTAATTATGTATTTTTTTTTTGTCATTTCGTTTTAGGTAAGCTGACCTCTTTCAGTATTTTCTGTAATGCAGGCCTCATAGTGGAGAATTCCTTCAATTTTTTTTGTATCTAGAAAGGTCTTTATTTCTCCTTCATATATAAAGGAGAGCTTTGCTGGATATATTTTTCTTGGCTGGTAGTTCCTTTCATTTAATATTTTGAATATTTGATTCCACTCCTTTCTGGCTTGTAAGGTTTGTGCTGAGGAGTCCAACAATAATCTAATTTGTTTTCATTTATAAGTTACCATCTTCTTTTCCCTGGGTACCCTGAGAATTCTTTCTTTGTTGTTAATTTTAGATAATTTTTATACCATGTATCTTGGAGAAGGCCTTTTTGAGTTGAGATATTTGTGTGTTCTGTTGACTTCTTGAATTCCAAGCTCCAGCTCATTCCTTAGATTTGGGAAGTTCTCATCCACTATTTGTCTGAAAATGCTTTCTAATCCCTGCTCCTTTTCCTCCCCCTCGAGAATGCCCATTATTCTTATGTTTCCTCTCCTGATGGTATCAGCTAGTTCTTGTATTTCTCTTCCATTATTTTTCATTCTTCAGTTTCTCTCTTCTTTCTTCTGATTTATTTATTAACATCTGTCTTCGATATCACCGATCCTTTCCTCCATTTGGTCTACTCTATTTTCCAAGCTTGTTATTTCTTTTTTCATCTCTTTCAGTGTGTTCTTCATCTCCAGAAGTTCTATTTGGTTCTTTTTGAGAGTTTCAGTCTCCTTGCTAAAGAACTCATCTGCTCATCTAGTTGTTCTTTCAGATCCTGAAATTGTTGATATGAGTCATATTGGATCTCACTGAGTATTTTCGGTGGTTCCATTCTGAATTCTCTGTCATTTAAGTCGCATATTTCTATGTCTTTAAGCTTATATCCAGAGATTTTTCTCTTTCTTTCTTAGCTGCCTTGTCACCTTGGTTGATCATGGTGTTTAATGGACTATCTCTCTGCCTGGGCATTAATAGAAGTGTATTCTGCTTTTTTTCCAGAAAGATTTATTATATAAAAGTCTCTCTTTAGCATGTTGTAATGAAGCACTTTTCTTTTGGTTTCCAGTAGGTGGCGTCTGAGCCTCTTGGATAATGCCCTTTTTTCTTTTTTTAACAGATATTCAATCACTCTTGCTACCCTTAGTCTCGTCCCTGTCAGTGTTAGCGACAATTTCAGTAACTTTTCCTCAGATTTTCCTGGGTCTTCACTGTGTTTGGTCTCAGAGGATATGGGGGAAGGGTTCTTCTGGGTTGGGGAATAGAGGCTATAACTCAGCCTTGGTTTTGCAACCATGGCTCATAAAAATCAACTGTTGTTAGTCTCCATCTCGCTTCTCTGCTTTCTGCCCTGATGACTGGGCCCTGCCACCAGTTGCGTGGAACTCAGGCAGCGCTGTACAGGGAAGTCACCACAACTTCCTCCCTCCCTTCCTCCTGCAGGGAGCTCCAGAGGCTGCGAGCGGCAGCTTCTTTATTTCTCCCAGTTCACCACCCGACACCCAGGGTTCTGACCTGTGGTAGTTCTTATGCGCAGATCCCATGCTCAGATGTGCTGGTGTGCAGTTTGGGTGTTTTTTGTTGAGTTTTAGATGTTCAGCTTATTGTTGTTTTATGGAGAGAGATCTGGGTACATCTCTCACTCCACCATGTTTCTGACATCCTCATTACTTTGATTTATTCATTTCAATTATTCTTAACAAAGTTACTTCTTAGTAGTTGTATGCTTGAAAACTGTTTTGTTGCCCATCTTAAACATTAGCTTTTGGAATAATCGTCTTTAGGCATTATAAAGTAATTTCCCACTGAATGAAATTGTCTGAGTTTTTTTTCCCCTTACCTTGCTAGTAGGAGTACAGACAAAAGGTCAGGTAGGATATTCTTATTTGGGCCTTAGAAACATCATTGAAGAATGCTTTCATTTTTTCCCTCAATATTCCTTTTTTAAAATTTATTATTTTTTATTTAAGTATTGTTGGTATTCAATATTATTAGTTTCAAGGAGACAATATAGTGATTCTACATTTATATACCTTACAAGGTAATCACCACACAAAGTCTAGTAATCATCTTTCACCATGTATACTTATCACAGTTTTATTGACTATATTCTCCTTCACCCATCCCACAGCCCACCTCCCCTCTGGCAACTATCATTTTGATTTCCATTTTCTCTGAGTCTGTTTTTGTTTTTGTTTTGGTGTGTGTATTTGCTTTGTATATTTAGATTCCACTTATAAGTGAAATCATATGGTATTTGTGCCTCTGTCTGACTCATTTTCCTTAGCATAATATCCTCTATGTCCATCCATGTTGTTTCACTTGCCAATTTGTTTTGTCTTTACTGAAATATAATAAATAATCAATTGCTTGTATTTATATTGTACAATTCAGTGAGTTTTTATTTCAATTATAGTTGACATAAAATAATATACCATTTTCAGTTGTATAGCATGTGATCAGAAATCCACATAACTCGCAAAGTTATCTAAATCTAGTACTAAATTTAGTACCCCTCTCCCCTCTTACATATTTAGTACATTATTAACCATCTTCCCATGCTATGCTCTACATCTCCATGTCTATTCTGCAACTATTCATTTGTACCTCTTAATCTCTTTGCATTTTTTTGTCCCCCCCATTCCCCTCCCATCTAGTAACCCAATAAATATGCTCTGTATATATGCTCTGTATCTATGAGTTTATTTCCGCTTTTGTTGTCGATGTGTTGATTTTGTCTTTGGATGCCACATGTACATGAAATCCTGCGATATTTGTCTTTCTCTATCTGACCCATTTCATGCAGCTCAATACCCTCTAGGTCCATTAAGGCAATATCTTTTTCCATCCTCTTCCTTTTAGTCTCTGTGTGTCTTTTAATCTGAAGTGAGTCTCTTGTAGGCAGCATATGTAGGGGTCTTGTTTTCTTATCCATTCAGCCACTCTGTCTTATAATTGGAGCACTTAATTCTTTTCCATTTGAGGTACTTATTGATAGGAATGTAGTTGTTACCATTCTTTATTCTTGTTTTTGATATATGTTTTTTCTTCTTAAAGAAGTCCCTATGACCATTTCCTGTAATACTGGCTTGGTGCTGATAAATTCCTTTAGCTTATTTTTGTCTGGGAAGCTGTTTGTCTGCCCTTCAACTCTAAATGATAGCTTTGCTGGATAAAGAATTCTTGGTTGTAGATCCTGGGTTTTCATCCCTTTGAATATTTTGTGCGAAGCCCTTTTGTCCTGCATAGTTTCTTTTGAGAAATCAGCTGCCAATCTTATGGGTGCTCCCTTGTAGGTAACTAACTATTTTTCTCTCACTGCTTTTAAGATTCTCTCTTTATATTTAACCTTTGGCATTTTAATTATCATGTGTCTTGGTGTGAGCCTCTTTCAATTCCTGGTTTTGAGGACTCTCTGAGCTTCTGGGGTTGTATGTCTATTTCCTTTACCAGGTTAGGGAAGTTTTCCATCATTATTTTTTCAAATAGCTTGTCAACATCTTGTTTTTTTCTTTCAGCACCCCTATGACATGAATATTTTTACATTTAATAGTGTCCTATAGGATCTTTAAATTATTACTATAGTCTTGGCTTCTTTTTTCTTGCCATTCTGATTGAGTGTCCTTGGCTTTCCCATCCTCTATATAGGTCATTTGATCTTCTTCTTTATTTCCTCTGTTTATTCCATTTAACATACTTCTCATCTCAGATAATGTATTCTTCATTTCTGATTGGTTCTCTTTTATAATTTCCATTTCTATTTTTATGTTTTTTTTTATCTCTTTGTTAAAGTTCTCACTGAATTTATCTACATTTCCACTACGTTCAGTGAGCATCTTTATAACCAGTGTTTTGAACTCTGTATCTGATAGATCTCTGTTCTGTTCTTTCATATGTTTTCTGCTTATTTGTCTTCCCATTTTGGCTGCATTTCTGTGTCTGTTTCTATGTACTAAGCAAAGCTTCTAAGTCTCCCGGTCTTATTAGTGCAGCTTTGTGTAGTAGGTGTCCAGTGGCACAGTCGTGAGAGGGGTCAGCTGCAGGCTAAACTTAGCCCAAGTCTCTACCCCTCCGGAGCCATCTGTTAAGATTTAGCAAGCACCCACAGATGCTGTGCTTCTAGTTGCCTTAAGAGGCCACACCAGAAACCGAGGTCAGCTGCCATCAGTGTGAATCTAGTTGCTGCTCAGCAAGGGGTACCTTACTAAGGGAGGACAAACCTGGATGTGGCTTGGGAGGGGCTGTGAGTTGAGGAGGTGGAGTTTCAGGGAATCCTTTGAGCAGAGCGACCTCTGTCATCCAGTTTGATGACTTCTCTGCTATGGCTGTGCTGAGTCCGTGCACTGGGAGCAGGGAGGGCTCAATGGAGGAATAGTAGGTACCACCAGCACTTCTGTACAGAGCGAGTCTTGCCTCAGCCCTCACTCTGACAACTCCGTGTCCCTGTGTAAATCCCTGGTGCCCCCTGCGCAGCTGAATGTGTGCTGGTGCTCAGAGCGAGCAGGTCCATCACAGGGAATGCCCACTTGTGGACACAGCCCCTTTAAGAGGTTTGCAGCCTACCACAGCCTCTGTCCCACTCAGCCACTGGGGACCAGGCAGCCTCGTGCTCTCACCTTGTCCTACCTTCTGCTGTTACAAGATGATATCTTAGTTCCTCCCTAGTTGTATGGCTTGTTCATCTAGATCCTAGGCAATTTTTCTGTTGTGTGCTCCTTGTTTCTATCAGAACTTTGATTTGGTTGCCAGAGGGATAAACAGTTCCTCTATTTTCTACGCCATTTTTTTCTCCTCCAGAATGGAATGCTTTCATTTTTGCTGCTACTCTCATCATACCACTATTTACAATTTCCTGTGATAAAGTTCATAAATTTAACTCCCATAAAAAAATCAAGGATTTTAGGTAGAGGAACTCAATGAAGCCTGTAAAAGTTCCTATATTTGACTTTAGTTTCTATATGTTCTCTTAAACTGTTGGTTTAATTTTGTTCACATTCAGTAAAAGTTCTTACTTATGAATTTCAAATTCTCTTGTTAAACAAGACTTTTGTATGCATACACAAACATACACAACATTCCTTAGCTCAGCAAGTTATAAAGCAATACTAATTTAGCCTTAATCTCATGATATCACTTTTCACTGCACCTTTATATTTTTTATATTTGTGATGCCACACTGGCATCAAGTGGGAACAAACTGTACAGCCTGTCATAGCACATACTCTCATAGATCTTTCCATCAGATAAAGTCTACTCATATTAATAAACTAAAATTCCTCCTAAAATCTCTTGGATTTTAATGGAAAACTACACTCTCTTCTCCAATTTGCAAATAAATCAATTGGAAGTTGTAAAATCAGAAGCAGAAGGAATTTTTAAACTTCTTTTTATTTTAACATCTACATGATGTAATTCAATAGAAAGGATTTAGTTTGCTTAATCAGTTCCTTCATTGCAGATTTCATACAAATGAGAAATATAAACACGCATAGTTATATATCAGTTTAAATTTTTCGTAATTTTATAGGTGTTCAGCAGATGAATCCCCCTAAGAAACTCCTTATTGTTGGATTCTATTTCATAAGGACCAAGAGAACCCCATCAAAGCTGATTCAAGTTTGACAGTGCTTAACTCATGAGCTCCATGTGCCTTTTGGATCTTTACAATGTTGAAGATTTTGAAGAAGCTATTCAAGTATTTTGTGATGGTGTTTATCATTTTATATTTTTAGAAGTTTATTTTGTAATGAATAACTTTTAATACTATAATTTCATCTGTATTCTAGTAAATGTTGAGATACAGTTTTTCTTTTAAGTATCATTAATACTTAAGTTACGAGGATGAATACCTTTCATGTTTTCACTTTTAGTTAACTGTACACTGATGAAACATACAGGTCTTTCAAAGTTATCTTAAATACTCAACTTTTGTAAATCATCAAGCCTCATGAAACTTTTTTTTAAACACAAGCATATTCTAAAAAACGACTATTGGTGAGGAGGTGGAAACAAGTCATGCCTTACTTAAAACAGAAGTTTTTAATAAGCTCTTAAAAATGAAACCTAGAAAAGTACCGACTCTTCTACCAAGGTGGTATAATATTCCAGGCAGCTCAATGACAATCATATTTGAGACCTCTGTGTTTGTAGTGTTTATAGGCAACATGTAACAATAGCAGTACCTCTTGGTATACAGTATTTGCCTTCTCTTTTAGAAGAGGCAATTAACCCTTATTTAACATGGTTGGGAATTTAAAACAATACCAATTAGCCAATGTATTTTTTATAGTTTTTTGTTTCTTTGTTTTTGTTTTTGTTTTTTGGTAATACTCTAGGAATTAGTCAGATTTTATTTTTAAAATCTTCAACTCAAATGACATATTATATGCTTGGATTTGGGGAGCTTAAAAAAAGCTGATCATCACGTAATTAAATATCTGATCAACAGGTATAAATATAACACACCAATGTACTTTTGCCATGGTAGTAAAATGTCTACAAACTATTTATACATTTTGGTCTTCATAATTATCCAGTACATAAACATCATTTTTTTTTTCATTTTTGAATTTAAATAGGCATTTACTAATTCATATAGAAACAGCCATAGTACAGGATGGTTTCTGTCCATACAAAGGTAAGTTAGACTGTACAGTTAATTTTCAGTTTTATTTATGGTACTGTTATGTGGGTAATACCTTTTTCTTTTAAGCCTTCTCTGTGTGTATATGTATATAAATATGGATATATATTTATATATGTGTATATGCACATATATAAATATAAATATATACACACACATATATAAATGCCTGCCTAAGCTCTTAACTGTAGTTATAGAATTTTAAATTAATTAGTTTTGATGTTTGATTTAGAACTGCACAATTTGGTTTTTGCACAAAAGTCATTTTTTAAAAATCTGAATAATTGCCAAATATTGGAAGAAAGATGTTCTTTAAGTAAAGAATACAATTTTTAGTCAAAGTGGCCATTTTTTCCCTTTTTTGTAATAATACAGACACTTGAGTAAGTTGCTGTTATGTCATATGCCAAGAAGATTTTTTTCATTGGTGCCTATACTGTAACAATTACTTTTAATACATCATATTTTGAAGTAATGGTTCAGTTAAAATTTTCACCTGCTATGTAACTGAAATCAATTGTAGTTAATAATCTATATAGAGGTCAGGAAATAATTTTGCAACTCATATCATGAAGTAAATGAATATTTTTATAAGAGTAAAAGCAACAAATTTATAAATTGATTATTTGAAACTTTACAACACAACTGCATCATGAATAGAAATTGTATTGCTTATTCATTATAGTTTTAGTCCTATAAACTGTTTTGAGGTGAAGCATACTCCAATGTTTCAGAGGTAGGGGTGGAAGATAAAAATAAATATTTAAATTCCATGGTCCTCAGTGTTTGTTTTCTTGAAGAATATATGATGTGACATTTAAATTGTTTCAAGTTATCTCTCCTTTGCCCGTTAATTTATTGTTGGAACTTTAATACCAATATTTCCATTGGAAACTAAAAGATATTCTTCATATTTTATTTTATTAGGCATTGATTATAGCTACAGTGAACATTATATCCTGATGTCTGCCTCCTCTCCTGATAAAATGATTAATAGAGTCCTCTTTCACTGAAAAATGCCCTAGATTGGATAATTAATTGTATATTCACCCTGATTATAGTTTTATTAGGAAATCTTATAAAAATTTGAAACCTATAGTTCTCTGAGGAAAACAAATTTTACAAAGAATTCTAGGAATTGAGATGAGAAACAGCAGATAAGCCTGAACGAATTTGAGCTTTTCCTAGGGAAAAGGTCAAAGATGAACTTAATATAGTTTTGAGGATCTATAGGATGGATATATAGGTGATTGAGCTTCAATATATTGTTATTATTAAATAGCTATTCTAAACTTGTGAGTTACTGGATACGATTCCAGGAGCAGGAAAGAAAGTGCTAGAATGTGGGAAAGGAGTAGAAAGAAAGATGTGTATTAAAAAGGATTTTTCTGATGTAAAGACTGGGAGAGTAAGGAAACTACTCCAATTCATCTTTTCTCCATTGTCATATATAAAAATAGCTTGCTTATATAATTACATCATTTCTTTGAAGTTAATACCAACATTATCTTGTAAATGTGTTGTAGTTAACATTAAAATCAATAAACAAAATGACATTCTTAAACAGTATACTATACTTTCCAGGAGGAATAGTAGAGAAATTCTGAATGAGTCAAGAATAGAATTTTGTTTATTAACTCAGTCTGGTTTTAGTACTATTCTTTTTCTTTTCAGCTACCCCAATTCTACCACTTCTCCATCTCTGACTATATATATATATTTTCACCTGCTTCTCTCCTTTTTCTTGCTCTCTTAACTGTCCCTTCCCTTAGTAACAGGCTAGAACCAATAATTTCTGAAACTGATGAAAACAAAAGGAAGCTCATACTTACAACTTTTTTTTTAAATAAATGGATTTCCATCACCCTTTATTGAAATATTATTAATCTCGTTTCCTTGCCTACATACATGCAAAAAGATATAGCAAAAAATATATAGCAAACAAGATAGATAGATAGATAGATAGATAGATAGATAGATAGATAGATAGATAGATAGATGATAGATAGATAGATATAAACAAGATATAGCAAAAATTCCTTGCAGGAGATTAGATAAACAAACCAACATGTTAGCTTTTATCTTTCGCTACATACAATAGATAGTTAAGAATAGAGAACTAATAAGTCAAACATTATAATATCCTCAATAGGCATATATTTGGCTTTAGAAATTGATTAATTCATGAATTTCTAAAGTTTAGAATTCTTCCAAGTCCTAGATGAATAATAAACTTGTGTTCTGTTGAGAGAATCTATGCTACTATCTTGTTCCTGAGTTATAGGAGGGCCATGTTCCCCCTAACATAGAAATTGTTATAAAAATTGAAGTCCTGCAAATTAAAACCACAATGAGATGTCACCTCACACCTGTCAAAATTGCTATCATCAATAAATTAAAAAACAAATGTTGGCGAGAATATGTAGAAAGGGAACCCTCATACACTGTTGGTGGGATTGCAAATTGGTACAAGCACTATGGAAAAATCTGGAGGTTGCTCAAAAAAATTAAAAATAGATCTACCTTTTGACTCAACAATTGCGCTTTGGGGTATTTATCCAAAGAAAACTAAAACACCAATTAGTAAAGACCTATGTACCCCTATGTTCACAGCAGCGCTATTCACCATAGCCAAGATATGGAAGCAACCTAAATGCCCATCAACAGACAATTGGATAAAGAAGTTATAGTACATATATACAATGGAATATTACTCAGCAATAAAAAAAAATGAAATCCTACCATTTTTAACAACATGGATGGATCTAGAAGTTATTATGCTGAGTGAAATAAGTCAGTGAAAGACAAATACCATATGATTTCACTTATATGTGGAATCTAAGGAATAAAAAGAACAAACTAATGAAAAACAGACTCACAAATACAGAGGACAACCTGGTGACTGCCAGAGTGGAGGGGGGTTGTGGGGCTGGGAAAAAGAGGTGAAAGGTTAAAGAAGTAAAAAGTAGTTGGTGAGAGATGGTCATGGGGATGGAGAGTATGGCATAGGGAATGCAGTCAGCAGTAATGTAATGGCTAGGTGGAGAGCTGGATGGCTGATAGAGTAATCAGGGTGATCAGTTCATAAACTATATAAATATCTAACCAATGTACTATATACTTCAAACTAATAATTTAAAAAATTGAAGTCCTTAACATAATAGGACCATTTTTAATGGGCCCTACACAGATAATGAGGACCGAAACCTTTATTCATAGTATTGTTTGAGAACAAAATGACCAACACAGAATCTACCAAATCACTAAATGACATCAGAAGCCAATTCTATATGCTAATCCATACTGTCACCATTCTTCAGTGATAAGGAGCCTGACCTTTATTTATAATGTCTCTATGGTGAAATGTGTAATGGAGATGACAAATAATCCCTCACCCTGCCACAGTGCTAGTATGTTCCAGAGTCCTTTCAGAGGGAATAGAAGAGTAGAGCTTGAGGAACAAGGCAGCAGTTGGATCTTTTATAAGGTAGGTGCCTAAACATAGAAGATTCTATTAATACCAGTGAACGGGAACTAAGAAAATGGTTTATGCAGAAGGTTCTTTCTTTTTACCTAAGTTAGTAACAGAACTGGCCCAGAAACGTTCATAGAGTTTATACTTTTAAGCTAAAAAGTAATTACACGGTTTTAGCAAAGTCTTGTCTTCAGCAGTTAGTACATTGAAAGAAATATTTTCATCTTCTTCATCTAACTGTAGACTACCAGAAGACAAGCGAATTCTGGCCCTGGGCAACCTCATTCCTTTGCCATACAAAGAGTAATAGTCGGATTTAAGAATCTCTGATTCAGAATCACTAGATTCACTAGCTACATACCTTTCTGCTGCTCGCTGATCCATTAGAACGGTTGGAAACTCCTGCTCAGCAAACATATGTGTAAACAGGTCAGCTTTACGACTCAGAGCAGGACAAGGCCCTAAAGGTCTAAATTCTGACCCAAAAGGAAAACGTATAGTTTTCATGTCTGATTGGCTCTGGGACCGTTTAGGGGTTTGCTCTTGAATGTCACATGCAAATGCATCCTCTAAATTCGGATCTTCTTCTAGATCTACATCGATGTTGCTCCTACCACTAGTCCTGGCCATACCTTCTTGGAGTTCTTGAAAACCTTGCTGAAAGCTCTTCATTCTGATATTTCTTGGGCGTCTTTTTGCTGGCTTCATTGCAGCGGGCTCCAGACAACTGTCTGGCCTTTCCCTCTCCTCTGCCATGATTGGAGATTGTCTGGGTATCTGGGGTGGTTTGTCCACATAAAAAAAGATTTGAGGAGGCATAATATCAACCTGCTGACCAGTACAAGGAATATAGGGCACATCTGTATATGTTAGCTGCCTTGCTGGGCTCACTTTTCTTGTAAGGCCAGAAGATGCACTCATGTGATTATCAGCAAACTTACAGCTTGTTTGGAAGGAGCTTAGAGTACTTCTTTCCTCAAAGTAGTCTCTGGGATCAGTATCTGGATCAAGGTCAGTGATAAAGACAGGGTCAATATAAATAAAAGGGAAAGAAGAACTGCTTTGGGACTGATGTAATGATGTGGGATCTGCCTCTGGTTTGGAACACTCCAGCTCAGTTGCAAATGTCACCTCCACTGCAGAGTTTCTCCTTCTACTGTCTAGCACAGGCTCAGATGCATGCACTCCATTCACATTTCGATAGTATCCACTGCCATATGCTAGTCTCAATTCTTCCACCTTGAGAGAAAAGACATGTTGGTAAAAGAAGGAAAAAGCCATTTGGTTGGGGTGGGGTCAGGTGTCTAAATTAGTTTTGAGTTTTGCAAAAGTGGTTTTTCACGAAGTTATTTCAATCCATGTTCTATTCTTGATAAATATATACGGAAAGGGTAGTAACTTGTACCATATCCGAATTCATGTGCAAAAAATACACATGACACTATCCTTTCTCTGGGCCATCCCACTTCCAGCCTCCGAGTTCTCTATGTAGTTCAGTCGGCATTGTAACACAAGCAGTATGGTTTACTAGCTATATCAATGAGCCAAGAGTTCTGACTTCTGGCCCTGGCTCTGCCTTTGACATGCTGTGGGACCTTAGGCAAGTCTCCTAACCTCCCTGTTCCAGTCTTCCCCTTATTTTCTATAAAATGGTAAGGAGGAGGGCTATGAATGGCATGAGAGGAACATATATTAGATGATACCTTCTACCATTATACCTTTGTGAAAGCTTTCAGATAAAAGCTGCCTGTGACTGGAATGAAGGCATGAGAGTTTATGAGCCCTATAATTAATGTTTTCAGTGAGAGCAAAAGAAAAATAATTAACATGGTCCATACTATAAAATTCAAATGAAGCCATCATCTCACAGTTCCAGGAGAATAGCACTTTGTTCTTAAATTAAGTTACAAAATTACACAGCAAAAGTACTTTAAAACCTTAACTAACACCTTATAGTTTCCTTTAAGCCTTAAGATTTTTATTGGTTAAAAGCAGAGCTTTTATTTTTAAAAATACAAATCTATAGAAATTCATTTGACTCTGCATTTTGCAAGATGTTAAAATTACAGGTTGTAATTTAAAGATGTGCCAGATCTTTCCGATCTATAAGGTACACCAGCGGTAGTATACTAAATGGTCTATTGGCTGGAAAGACTGAGCTGACCGAACACCCCAAGAGGCTAACCTATTCAAACATAGTAATCTTTATACACACTGGGAGATTCTGGCACAATCAATAAAAAGCATTTAAATTTCAAAAGCATTTAAAATTATGCATTACACTTATCTAAAAAAAGGTATTTCAGAAACTTACTTGTTTCGACACATCAGAGAGGAGGTCTGGTGAGGACCTGCACTGTCGTTCATGGTATTGAGATGGATAATGTTTCCTGAAATTCCCAAATGGAGAAAGAATTGAAATGGTCCTTAAGCAAATCCAGGATACATATAAATCTCTAAATTCAACTTAAAATCAATATGAGAAAGAGAGAGAAACAAACCATGTACCTTTCAAATGGTAAGCTCTTCAACCTCTCTTTGTTCCCATATTCTAAAAGTTGCCTTTGGGTTCTTCCACTATTAAAAGAACAAGATAAACATTTTATTACTGCTAGTCATAAGCCAGTAGGCTACCAAAACCCAACAGTCTCATTCATTGTTGAAATCCAAAGTCTGGATGAATGACATATATCATGACTCTTTGACCATCACATTAATGATAATACTCACTTACCCAAACATCAGGCATAGAACAACAACTACTCAGAACCCAGAAAATTTTTAAAAGCCTCTAAACAGGACTATGTAGCAGTTAAAAATTCTGGCCTTGAAAACTAATATACTTTATAGGCATTTTCCCTACTTCCAAATTTATACACAATTTTTAATAAGGCTACATATCTGGTTTCCCGATCCATGATAGAAGAAAAACAGATAACTCAACAGTAGAAAAGGGTTGTTCTAGTCAGACATACACTAGCAAAGAAAGTCAGCTGACTGCTGGGAGAAAAGAGCACCCCCCCCAAAAAAAAAGAAATCACAAGTATAATAAAACCCAAAATGTCTGGACCATTTATCACTGAGGTGCAGGCTCTGACATGCCTTTCCCACCCTGAGGCCATCACTGTACTACAGCTTCCTTCAGAAGTGATATTTAGAATTACTGAGGTCATTAAGTATCATCTGTTTAAGAAGGCATGGAATTATAGAATACATTTTGGAAAGATTCCATCAAAAATATGTATGTTTTAAAAAATCTCAGTTTTTACTGGAACGATATTCCACTATTTGAAAAGTTCCTTATGGGAAGCATTTGATTAGAATATTTTTATCTTAGCAAAGAATTCCTTGGGTGGTGTCTTCAAGTAAAATTAAGATTTTATTTAGACCTCACTTACATTTCTTGTAAGTGAGGTCTAAATAAGTAGAGGCTTCTTACTACAGGTGTTACCTGTAGTAAGAAGCCTCTACTGCAATATTGCTCAAACTTTTTAATCCCTTGGCCCCTCTGGTTCTTCCTCACATTATCTTTTGCCTAACCACCACCAAAAGGATGTTGTTGAGCTTTCTTTTCCATGGCTTGCATGTAAGTTGCATATAAAGAAAACAAGTTAATTGAATATTATTTTTCAAACTGCATATGTCCCCTCAATCTTGCAGAGATTCTGATAGAACCCCCTAAGTAGTGTGTTCCCCTCCCCTTGCTTCCAATTTAAAAAAATGTTGACTTAATGTGTCACATACAGAATAAGCAAAGGTTATCATTCTTTAAGTGATTGAAATTAATCTTTTATTGCTTCTAGAATTCAAGCTTCTCCTGCCTTCCATGTTATTGAAAAGAAGTTGTGTGTATAGATTGCCTATATGCAGTATTTAGTTACCTATAGCGGAAACTGGAACCCTTGCTACAGAGTAGGGTTTTAGGCTTTGATTTAGGCTCTTCGGAGAGTCTGAAGAAAGCATGGTACTCCACACAAGTCTTCCAGAAAGCCTTGCAGGCATCTCGGCTGGCCATGGTGAACTCCAATGTGTCTTTGCACAGCACCTGTATAAACCAATGTCCATCAACAAAACATCCTTCAAGAATATCAAAGACTTTCAAATCCTAACACCTTCCAAACTATTGGTCCAGGTGCCCATGCAACATCTGGTTTTACACTTGGCTCCCTATAGGCTTCACACCTATTGAAACCAAATGATTGGCAACCCTCAAGGAACAGAGGGCCACTTCTCAAAAACAGAGCCTTCGCTAAGAAGCAAATATAAACTTGCACACCCCCTCACCTCAAACACTTTTTTAATGCCCCTCTTCTCTGCCACAAACATTTTTGTGAAGTTGTATATTAGGTTAAGATGAAGATCAAAGGGCACCCTTTCAAAGTGACAAGAAGTTATAAACAACCAACAAGAAAGGAGAGAGAAGAGGAGATTTCCTTACAGATGGCAGGTTTTACAGGATGATTACATATACATGAATATAACATACCAGCTGGAAATACTTCTTCCTTTCTATGCTGCCTTGTTCTATGATGCTCTGTATTGCTCATTTTGCATGTTTTTATCTGCTCTGGGGGTGCTTAGCTTTCAAGACATAAAGTCAAGATTTCCCCATTCCCCTGACTCACTATATATACCCATTTTCCCATGTATGCTGTTTTCAGCAGCCCCGCCAACCAACTCTGTTGGCCCCACTTCTTTTATTCCTTTCCAGATTCCCATATGCAGCCCTAGGACTCTCCATGAGCCTCACACTGGATACAGTCTCCTGAACTGCTCAAAAGAATGCTTTATACACTGCTAAAATTTAGAGGACAAAGCCCAAACTACTCAATCTTCGGTAGGTCAAAAATTTAGTTGATACACGTTTTCATTTTCTTGATAGTTATAAAAGAACATCTTTTCTAGCACCTTTGTCTTATCTTGTACAATGCAGCATTGACCAATAATTGCTTCTTATAATTAATTTACATCCACCTTCCACATTCCACTTTGGCAAAAAATAGGTATGCAATTGTTTGGCATGTAATAGGTATTCAATTATTTTTGCTTAAGGAAAGAAGATAAAAATATTTGATAAAATGGAACAGACAAAAGTGAAGGAATATGTCTATAGTCCTAGATCTGGTCACTTCTATTTGACTTATCAGATCTCTGAAAATGGTTTCTAAGGAGACTTGTCTTTCATTCTAGCCACCCCATATTCCTATTTCTTTATTCATTCTGAACTAACAATAGGATTTCTTGGTGTTTTGCCTTTAGTAAAATATGATTCTGTAAGCTCTAGTTTATTTATGTAGAGACAAGAGTGGGAGTACATCACCTCTCAGGGCCAACTAGCTTTTACCACTCACATTCAAACCATTTGCAGAAATAACTAAGAAATCTCAAGTGAACAGAAAGTAATAGAATTTATTAGAAAGTTACTTACCAAGATGTTGGCATGAAGTTTGATGAGAAAATGCTTTCTCTTAAAGCTCAACTTGCGGATTTTAGCCCAGTTGAAAGTATTAATCTTTGTATTTCCCTATAATTAAACACATGGCAGATTTCAGGATAAATGTCAGCATAAGCTGGTTTGTAAGACAATGCAAACCTGTTGGAAAATGTGCTTCATAATCGAGACTATCCTTTATCTATCTCTTACACAAACTGATCCTGTCATACTAGGTAAAAGCTCTGACCAAAGAAAGCACCCCAGGTAGGACACCAGCCCCTTTCACATGTGTTACCTTAGCACCCCATACTTTTTCTATCAGAAAGCACATCATATTTGTTTATAATTAGTTGTTTAATTGTCTGTCTCTCCCATTAGAATCCAAGTTGCATGAAGCCAGGATCATTCCTATTTATCCCTGTAGCTCAAGTCTCTGACACAGAGTGGATGTACAATAAATGTGATAGAAAAATGAATAGATTGCTGCCCAACTCTGTAAATACACTCAAATTCATTGAATTGTATGGTTGAAATAGATGAATTTTGTGGGATGAAAATTATAACTCAATACAGGTGATTTTAAAAAAAGACTAATGCAGTGAAGAATACACAGAGGTACTCAATACTACGTATCTTTGACTGGATTTGGGTAGGACAAAATAGACCAGCTATAGTGTTCCCAACTGTCCACAGATGTATTCACACTGAAAGAGATCACAACTAACATGATGGCCTTCCTTCCCCTACCCTCCCCATCTATTCCCATGCATTAAGAAATAGCAAGAATCAGGGGTTAGAGTGGACTGGGTAAAAATTCTCTCCAGGGTAAACAGGTATGACTATGATCCATTGATCTTTTGCCCATCAATGTCACTCTCATGCTCTAAACTTTACAACCAAATAAATAAGATGGCCAAGATTCTTTTTAGCTGAGTCTGTATCTGATTGACTTAGTGACTTACTTCAGTGCTCTAATTTGGTCAGTGGGTGATTCATTCCCAAACCTGCCTAAGTGTCTGCCTATCATTTTGAAAGTTAGGCAAGAGTTTTTGAATCTTAACTTAGATCTAAACTTATTGAATGTTCACAGATATGAGGAGACCAGGTAGACTGAAAAAAATGCTGGAAAAAAAAAGCTTCTAGCCAAGTTCCCTGGAGTGAAGATTAATGATGGTGGAGGACCAGAGAGCCCTGAGTTGGTTTCTAACCTGGAAAACAAAGTCCTGGGTAAAGGATGAGCCAGTAAATGGCAACAATTGCTAGAAGCTTTGGGCACTAATTCCCTACCAGCTGGCACAGGATACCTCCAATGTAACAAGTAACTGAATGAGAACAACACATTTTGGACCCTTCGGATTGTATCTGGTGGATTTGAACAGGATTAATGTACTCTGTCACAGCCTAAGCTTTTAGGAAGCCAAAATCTGTATTTTTATTAAGGGTCTAAAAGTTCTAAAGAGCTTCTTGACTTCTTTTTTCCATCATGCTGGCCTGATCTAAATGTGTAAGTTCCTTAGAATCAAAACAGTCAATTATAGACTGTAAATGGAAGCAAAGCACATTGAGAGAAGAGGACTTAAAGCACTCCCAAGCATCACTTCCTTTTCTGATTGGTGGTAAGACTGAAAGGTTGGATCATCGTGGCAACATCCTCTCAAATTTGAGCCAAGATAACCACAACTGAAGGAATTTAAAGGAAAAAGTTGTTACCCGTAAAACCAGCACTCCCATGTGAGCAACAGCCAGGTGGATCTGCATCCCTTCACCATCACTGGCAGGATGAGGCCTGATGCCATACATATCCAGCTTTCTTGCTATGTCCAGTAGAAGAATATCAGATTCAGCTGGGCTTCTGCCACTGCAAAGGTAAAGAATTTATGAGCCAAATGAATACAGCAAGAATGACAGCTCCACCCTGAGAGCTCAATGAGGAGTTCAGTGTTTTCTTTGACCTGAGCTTCTCTGAATTAAGGGGTTGCTTTTAAGAGTCTGTCCCCAAGGGTTCAAAGATCCAAATTTGCAAAGGGGAATAGAGATAAGACACACACAGAAAGAAATGGACGACTGTATATAACTATCCTTTGCATATTCATAATGGTAACCAGACGCCAAAGATTCAGAACTGAAGTATATAACATAAAACAAGAAGGACCAGAGAGAAAACCCACAAAACCTAACCAAATTAAAAAACAAAACAAAACAAAACAACACTCAAGGACAAGGAAGCAATGAAAATACCAAGCTAAAAGAAAGCAAAAGATAAAATGGCTATAAGAGATCTAAATTTCAATAATCTAAGTGTAAATGGACTGAACTCACCAATAAAAAGGCACAGAGGTGCAGATTGGATCACAAAACAAAAAACAACCATACACTGCCTACAGGAGACACATCTCAGTTCCAAAGACAAATACAGACTCAAAGTGAAAGGGTAGAAAGTGACTTTTTAAGCAAATGACATTCAGAGAAAAGTAGGGTAGCAGTACTAATATCAGAAGAAATAGACTTCAAAATAAAAAAAAAGTAAAGAAAGATACTGAGGGACACTTCATAATGATAAAGGAATCATGCACCAAGATGACACAAAACTTATTAATATCTATGTTCCCAATCATGGATCCCCAAAATATATAAAGCAATTGCTAACAGAACTAAAGAGAGTAACCAACCAAAACACTGCCATAGTAGGGGACCTAAAATACCCCACTGTCTGATATGGACAGATCATCCACACAGAAAATCAATAAGGAAATAACATCTTTAAATAACACATTAGACCAACTGGACATAACCGACATTTACAGGGCCTTCCATCCCAAAACATCTGCTTATATATTCTTCTCTAGGGCATATGGAACATTCTCAAGGACCGACCACATACAGGAACACAGAGCTAGCCTCAACAAATATAAGAAGGTTGGAATCATATCAAACATATTTTCCGATCATAATGCTTTGAAATTAGAGATCAACTGCAGAAAGAAATAAGAAGAACCACAAACACATGGAGATTAAACAACATGCTACTGAAGAATATAACTGGGTCAGAGAAGAAATAAAAAGAGAGATCAAGAGATACATAGAAACAAATGATAATTATAGTACAACATATCAAAACTTTTGGGACATGGCAAAAACGATCATAAGAGGAAAGTTCATATCATTACAGGCCTATCTCCAAAAAAAGAATGAGCCCAAATAAATAACCTAATGTCTCATCTTAAA